>NC_091172.1:36081682-36176682 GCF_040958095.1 Procambarus clarkii
CCTGTAGTTCAGTGCCTCCTGTCTATCCCCTTTCTTGTATATCGGGACTACGTTAGCTGCTTTCCAAGTATCTGGCAGTTCCCCTGTTGCCAGTGATTTGTTATACACTATGGAGAGTGGTAGGCTCAGTTCTCTTGCTCCTTCCTTTAGAACCCAAGGGGAGATTCCATCTGGGCCTATAGCCTTCGTCACGTCCAACTCTAGTAAACACTTCCTTACTTCCCCACTGGTAATCTCAAACTCTTCCAGTGGTTCCTGGTTAGCTATTCCCTCACTTACCTCTGGAATTTCTCCTTGTTCTAAGGTGAAGACCTCCTGGAATTTCTTATTCAATTCCTCACACACTTCCTTGTCATTTGTAGTGAATCCTTCCGCCCCTATCCTTAATCTCATAACCTGTTCCTTTACTGTTGTTTTTCTCCTAATGTGGCTATGCAACAATTTAGGCTGAGTCTTTGCCTTGCTTGCGATGTCATTTTCGTATTGTCTTTCTGCCTCTCTTCTCATCCTGACATATTCATTCCTGGCATTCTGGTATCTTTCTCTGCTCTCCAGTGTCCTGTTATTCCTATAGTTTCTCCATGCCCTTTTACTTTGCTGCTTAGCTAGCCTACATCTTTGTGTGTGTGTGTGTGTGTGTGTGTGTGTGTGTGTGTGTGTGTGTGTGTGTGTGGGTGTGTGTGTGTGTCCCCTTGTGCATGCCCCCTGTACTCACCTAGTTGTGCTTGCGGGGAATGAGCTCTGCTCTTTCGGCTCGCCTCTCAACTGTCAATCAATCAACTGTTACTAACTACTAACAATTTTTTTTACTCACACACACACACATACACCGAGGAAGCAGCCCATAACAGCTGTCTAACTCCCAGGTACCTATTTACTGCTAGGTAACAGGGACATCAGGATGAAAGAAACTGCCTATTGTTTCTCGCCGGCGCCGGTAATCGAACCTGGGAAACAGGATTCCGAGTCCCGTGCGCTGTCCACTCAGCTACCAGACCAGGCCCCTCTGTGTGTACTTACCTATTTGTGCTTGCGGGGGTTGAGCTTTGGCTCTTTGGTCCTGCCTCTCAACTGTCAATCAACTGGTGTACAGATTCCTGAGCTTACTGGGCTCTATCATATCTACATTTAAAACTGTGTATGGAGTCAGCCTCCATCACATCACTGCCTAGTGCATTCCATCCGTTAACTACTCTGACACTGAAAAAGTTCCTTCTAACGTCTCTGTGGCTCATGTGGGTACTCAGTTTCCACCTGTGTCCCCTTGTTCGCGTCCCACCAGTGTTGAATAGTTTATCCTTGTTTACCCGGTCGATTCCTCTGAGGATTTTGTAGGTTGTGATCATGTCTCTCCTTACTCTTCTGTCTTCCAGTGTCGTAAGGTGCATTTCCCGCAGTCTTCCCTCGTAACTCATGCCTCTTAGTTCTGGGACTAGTCTAGTGGCATACCTTTGGACTTTTTCCACCTTCGTCTTGTGCTTGACAAGGTACGGGCTCCATGCTGGGGCCGCATACTCCAGGATTGGTCTTACATATGTGGTGTACAAGATTCTGAATGATTCCTTACACAGGTTCCTGAACGCTGTTCTGATGTTAGCCAGCCTCGCATATGCCGCAGACGTTATTCTTTTTATGTGGGCTTCAGGAGACAGGTTTGGTGTGATATCAACTCCTAGATCTTTCTCTAGATTTGTGTGTGTGTGTATGTATGTATGCGTGCGTATATGAGTGTGTGATTCAGTTACTGAGTGTATGTTATGTTTCAGTAACTCTATTTAAACTTCGTCGAAAGTTCTTGATGCATAAATAAAAGAGGCAGACCAGCAGAGCTGCCCCAGGCGATGTAACACTACATATTTTCCTGTGCCATAAAGCTACTGAGTCTGGCAGAATATTGCCTATGTGCAAACGGAGAGAAAAGTAGAGTTTTGTAGTTAAACTCTGAAGACAGTTTATTCAATCAGATCATCAGCCTCAGAACAGCAATCATACAAAGTTACCTCATCGTTCATTCTACAACTGTTACTTTAATATAACCAGCTAGCAAAATAGTTAAAAAAAAATTGGTAGTGTAAATGTTTTACCTGGGATTGTGAATAGTTAAAATTATTTTTAAAAAAGTTTCTGGAAAGCTAAACGTCCACTTCAGATATCATAGCAGTATATAACAAGCTCTGGGATTCGTAATAGGAACAGATCCTTCTTAAGGGGGGCATGCATGTCGGCACACAACACTCTAAGCACTCCACATACAGTCCCACATCACCACGCACAGTTCCGAGTGGCTAGCCGCAAGCATCTGGCCCCGTCTGGCCCTATTATTTCTAATCTTTTTTTATTATTATTATGTTATTAATATCATTATTGTTATTATAAATATTATGCGCTATTTACATCTATACTGTTAATAATAATTGTATTGTCTTTGTTTAAACATAGTTTTGAGAATGAATTTAAAATCTGAAAGAAAATTTTCCGCTTTTTTCTTCAAGTAAATCAATGTAGCTCAGATTATTTGGCAATATACAACGCAAACAAGAAGGGGGGAGAGAGAGAGAGAGAGAGAGAGAGAGAGAGAGAGAGAGAGAGAGAGAGAGAGAGAGAGAGAGAGAGAGAGAGAGAGAGAGAGAGAGAGAGAGAGAGAGAGAGAGAGTGAGAGAGAGAGAGAGAGAGAGAGAGAGAGAGAGAGAGAGAGAGAGAGAGAGAGAGAGAGAGAGAGAGAGAGAGAGAGAGAGAGAGAGAGAGAGAGAGAGAGAGAGAGAGAGAGAGAGAGAGAAAGAGGGGGGGGGAAGGGATGGAAAGCGGATGGAGGAAAAAAAGAGAAGAAAAATTCGTGCAAATGGGAAACTTTGCATACTGTTCCCTCCCACGAGCAGGTCTAAAGAAGGCTAATTACCTCCCGACGGCGATCTGTGAGACTCAACTAGGTAATTACAGGGCCCGAGTTGTTTGTTTGCGTTATGGAAATTATTATAGCTTGTTATATACTGCTAATTACAGGCGGTAAAGTGGAGGTGATAAGTATTTTGCGTCAACTACTTGCGTCATAAGTGTCACGACCTGACCAGGAGGTCAGGGCGGAGCTGGAGGCCTGACCTCGGCACGTAGATGTGACAGGAGAATAAAATCCATATTGGCGAGCTCTGATTGGTTGTTACTTGCTGTGACGCCATCTGGTGTACTCCTTTTTCAATTGCCCTGATGTTGTAGTGGTTATACTGGCTGGTGAGTCAGTTGTGGGTGTGTTATACTGGCTGGTGAGTCAGTTGTGGGTTTGTTATACTGGCTGGTGAGTCAGTTGCGGGTGTGTTATACTGGCTGGTGAGTCAGTTGTGGGTGTGTTATACTGGCTGGTGAGTCAGTTGTGGGTTTGTTATACTGGCTGGTGAGTCAGTTGTGGGGTGTGTTATACTGGCTGGTGAGTCAGTTGTGTGTGTTATACTGGCTGGTGAGTCAGTTGTGGGTGTGTTATACTGGCTGGTGAGTCAGTTGTGGGTTTGTTATACTGGCTGGTGAGTCAGTTGTGGGGTGTGTTATACTGGCTGGTGAGTCAGTTGTGTGTGTTATACTGGCTGGTGAGTCAGTTGTGGGTGTGTTATACTGGCTGGTGAGTCAGTTGTGGGTTTGTTATACTGGCTGGTGAGTCAGTTGTGGGGTGTGTTATACTGGCTGGTGAGTCAGTTGTGGGGTGTGTTATACTGACTGGTGAGTCAGTTGTGTGTGTTATACTGGCTGGTGAGTCAGTTGTGTGTGTTATACTGGCTGGTGAGTCAGTTGTGTGTGTTATACTGGCTGGTGAGTCAGTTGTGGGGTGTGTTATACTGGCTGGTGAGTCAGTTGTGGGTGTGTTATACTGACTGGTGAGTCAGTTGTGTGTGTTATACTGGCTGGTGAGTCAGTTGTGGGTGTGTTATACTGGCTGGTGAGTCAGTTGTGTGTGTTATACTGGCTGGTGAGTCAGTTGTGTGTGTTATACTGGCTGGTGAGTCAGTTGTGGGTTTGTTATACTGGCTGGTGAGTCAGTTGTGGGTTTGTTATACTGGCTGGTGAGTCAGTTGTGGGTTTGTTATACTGGCTGGTGAGTCAGTTGTGGGTTTGTTATACTGGCTGGTGAGTCAGTTGTGGGTTTGTTATACTGGCTGGTGAGTCAGTTGTAGGTTTGTTATACTGGCTGGTGAGTCAGTTGTGGGTTTGTTATACTGGCTGGTGAGTCAGTTGTGTGTGTTATACTGGCTGGTGAGTCAGTTGTGGGTGTGTTATACTGGCTGGTGAGTCAGTTGTGGGTGTGTTATACCGGCTGGTGAGTCAGTTGTAGGTTTGTTATACTGGCTGGTGAGTCAGTTGTGGGTTTGTTATACTGGCTGGTGAGTCAGTTGTGGGTGTGTTATACTGGCTGTTGAGTCAGTTGTGGGTTTGTTATACTGGCTGGTGAGTCAGTTGTGGGTTTGTTATACTGGCTGGTGAGTCAGTTGTGGGTTTGTTATACTGGCTGGTGAGTCAGTTGTGGGTTTGTTATACTGGCTGGTGAGTCAGTTGTGGGTGTGTTATACTGGCTGGTGAGTCAGTTGTGTGTGTTATACTGGCTGGTGAGTCAGTTGTGAATGTGTTATACTGGGTGAAGAGTCAGTTGTGGGTGTGTTATACCGGCTGGTGAGTCAGTTGTGTGTGTTATACTGGCTGGTGAGTCAGTTGTGGGTGTGTTATACCGGCTGGTGAGTCATTTTTGTGTGTGTTATACCGGTTGGTGAGTCAGTTGTGTGTGTTATACTGGCTGGTGAGTCAGTTGTGTGTGTTATACTGGCTGGTGAGTCAGTTGTGTGTGCTATACTGGCTGGTGAGTCAGTTGTGGGTGTGTTATACTGGCTGGTGAGTCAGTTGTGGGTGTGTTATACTGGCTGGTGAGTCAGTTGTGTGTGTTATACCGGCTGGTGAGTCAGTTGTGTGTGTTATACCGGCTGGTGAGTCAGTTGTGGGTGTGTTATACTGGCTGGTGAGTCAGTTGTGTGTGTGTTATACTGGCTGGTGAGTCAGTTGTGTGTGTGTTATGCTGGCTGGTGAGTCAATTGTGTGTGTGTTATACTGGCTGGTGAGTCAGTTTTGTGTGGTATACTGGTTGGTGAGTCAGTTGTGGATGCTGTACTGGCAAGTGAGTCAGCTGAGTGTGCTTTACTGCCTGAGGATTAAGTTGTGGGTGTTATTCTGGCTGGTGATTCAGTTGTGTGTGGTGTACTGGCTGTATGGAATTGACTTTGGGTCTTTGTTTAGAAGACAGGCTGTATATTTGCTGGCGAGTTACTTGTGGATGGTGTTCTGTTTGGAATGTAAGTTGTGGGTATTATATATACAAGGTTCAGCATCAGTTGTGTGTGATGTGCTGGCTAATGAGTTATTTTGGCGTTGTCAGTAGCCGTCCTTTGGCCACATGTGGTTCGAACCTTTGGCTTCCAGGTTATGAAAGTCTCTAGCAGTTTGTGTGTTCTCCATCCTTAGCAATAAGTGTGCATTTGTTTACATTGGCCAAACTCGTAAATCTCTTTCCTCGCGTTTAAAACAACACTCATATGCTTTTCGTACAGCACAGCACATTAGTGGATTGTATTTACATTCCAATTTATGTGATCATTCTATCGACTTCAGAGGGGCCAAATGTATTCTTAAAAGTAAAGGTTTCATTGGAGGATATTTGATTGAGTCCTCTCTGATATATAACAATAGCCTTAATATAAGCCATTGGCATGTGCAAATTAGATCCCCACATAATCTTCAACATAGCACGTCAATACAATGTAGCATCCATTTAAACGGTATTTATTTGTTTTTTATTTACTGATTTCCAGTGGCACTTATATGCTACTCACGAATGTTTTTGTTGATTTCCTTTATTCCATTATGAGAGAAAGGAACATTTGTTTTTAATTTATCCTTAGTTCAATCTTCCCAATCTGAACAATCAGATTACTCTACCAGCCTTCCTTTCCTTCTCCTATGCACCGTATGACCTTATAATAATTCACTGTGTTAGAGGACAGAAAGGTAGTGTGTATTCACACACGTTTGCCTTGGCTTTTTTCCAGGTCCTTCCCTATAGGCCGAATTACTGACCCCCACCCAGGAAGCAGCCACACAACAGGCCGACTAACTATACGAAGTATATATATATATATATATATATATATATATATATATATATATATATATATATATATATATATATATAACTGAAAACTCACACCCCAGAAGTGACTCGAACCCATACTCCCAGATGCCACGCAACTGGTATGTACAAGACGCCTTAATCCACTTGACCATCACGACCGGACAAAATGAGGTGATAGCCGAGGCTATTTGAACCACCCCACCGCCGGCACTCGGATAGTAATCTTGGGCATAGCATTTTACCAAATCACCTCATTCTTTGGGGCACACGTGAGGAACACAAATGCGAACAAGCCTCACGTGTGCCCCAAAGAATGAGGTGATTTGGTAAAATGCTATGCCCAAGATTACTATCCGAGTGCCGGCGGTGGGGTGGTTCAAATAGCCTCGGCTATCACCTCATTTTGTCCGGTCGTGATGGTCAAGTGGATTAAGGCGTCTTGTACATACCAGTTGCGTGGCATCTGGGAGTATGGGTTCGAGTCACTTCTGGGGTGTGAGTTTTCAGTTGCATATTGTCCTGGGGACCATTCAGGCTTGTTCGCATATATATATATATATATATATATATATATATATATATATATATATATATATATATATATGCGAACAAGCCTGAATGGTCCCCAGGACTATAACAACATATATATATATATATATATATATATATATATATATATATATATATATATATATATATATATATATATATATATATATATATATATATATATATATATATATATATATCGTTGATTTCTGTTGTTTGTTAAGATTTCTCTGGTGATGGTCTGGTTGTGAGAAGAGATTATATGTTCCTTGATGGAGCCCTGTTGCTTATGCATTGTTAATCGCCTGGAAAGAGACGTTGTTGTCTTGCATATTTACTGAGTTCTTTTGGGGTTACAGTCCCCAAGTGGGCATTTACAGGCATAGACGACGCTGGTCTCCTTTAAGGCGTTCAGCTTGGTATTGGGAGAGTTTTTCACGAGTAGATTGTCCGTTTTTTTGGTTTTATAATAAATTGTCAATTCAAGACCCCAAACCAATATGGAAGCAACAAGAGGAAGTATGGACCAATAGGCCTTCTACAGTTCTCATATCCAATTTATACCCATTGTTCCGTGTTCGGTCTTGTGTTTGTCATAAGTTTGTTCACCTCATCCAAAACTTTGTTCCATATCACCTCACACAAAATGAGTATAAGTTCGATGAATCTGTGTGTAAATTAAGTCTTTGAAAATGTAATAAGCATTACGAAACGCGTTCAGGCGTCAGACAAATAATAAATTAATTTGGGAGACTTGATATTTTTATTACCACCGACAGTGAAGAAAAACGTAAGAAATATTGAGAAAATTCGTGTTAGAATTATTAGTCTTACCTTTTCGGTCATATTCAACAACATATGTTTACAAAAAAGATTGCTACCAAAATATACTAATATATAAAAAATAAATAAATATATATATATATATATATATATATATATATATATATATATATATATATATATATATATATATATATATATATATATTTATATATATATATATATATATATATATATATATATATATATATATATATATATATATATATATATATATATATATATATATATATATATATATATATATATATATATATATATTTTGGTAGCAGTCTTTCCTGTAGACATATTTTATTAAATATGACCGAAAAAGTAAGATTAATAATTCTAACACGAATTTTCTCAATCTTTCGTACATTATGCTTCACTGTTGGAGGTAAATAAAAAATCACTTCTCCAAAATTCATTTTTATTTCTAGTCTGACGCGACACGGGCGCGTTTCGTAAAACTTATTACATTTTCAAAGACTTCACAAATACACAACTGATTAGAACTTGCGTTTCCCTGATTTTATATCTACATTTGAGTGAGGTGGGAAGGGTGATGTGGCATTACATTTGAGTGAGGTGGGAAGGATGATGTGGCATTAGAGGATATTAATAGGGTATTAAAAGTATCAACACAAGACAGAACACGAAACAATGGATATTGAATAGAAGTGTTTGTAGAAAGCCTATTGGTCCATATTTCTTGATGCTTCTATATTGGAGCGGAGTCTTGAGGTGGGTAGAATATAGTTGTGCAATAATTGGCTGTTGATTGCTGGTGTTGACTTCTTGATGTGTAGTGCCTCGCAAACGTCAAGCCGCCTGCTATCGCTGTATCTATCGATGATTTCTGTGTTGTTTACTAGGATTTCTCTGGCGATGGTTTGGTTATGGGAAGAGACTCTCTTCCCATAACCAAACCATCGCCAGAGAAATCCTAGTAAACAACACAGAAATCATATATATATATATATGAAGAAGAGACTCTCTTCCCATAACCAAACCATCGCCAGAGAAATCCTAGTAAACAACACAGAAATCATCGATAGATACAGCGATAGCAGGCGGCTTAACGTTTGCGAGGCACTACACATCAAGAAGTCAACACCAGCAATCAACAGCCAATTATTGCACAACTATATTCTACCCACCTCAAGACTCCGCTCCAATATAGAAGCATCAAGAAATATGGACCAATAGGCTTTCTACAAACACTTCTATTCAATATCCATTGTTTCGTGTTCTGTCTTGTGTTGATACTTTTAATACCCTATTAATATCCTCTAATGCCACATCATCCTTCCCACCTCACTCAAATGTAATGCCACATCACCCTTCCCACCTCACTCAAATGTAGATATAAAATCAGGGAAACGCAAGTTCTAATCAGTTGTGTATTTGTGAAGTCTTTGAAAATGTAATAAGTTTTACGAAACGCGCCCGTGTCGCGTCAGACTAGAAATAAAAATGAATTTTGGAGAAGTGATTTTTGATTTACCTCCAACAGTGAAGCATAATGTACGAAAGATTGAGAAAATTCGTGTTAGAATTATTAATCTTACTTTTTCGGTCATATTTAATAATATATATATATATATATATATATATATATATATATATATATATATATATATATATATATATATATTGTGACAGTAATCTCTTTCAAGAGAGATTTAACCTGCCCTTTCCTACATCTCGTTACTTCTTTACGTCTGCAACATCAAGATACCACATTCAAGAATATTATAGAAGTGGTATAACAGATGTCTCTACAGGGAGGTACACTCACTCCACCCCCCCCCCCCCCCTCACTGTCGCCGCACCACCCTCGTCGATCACCAAACGACCACTTCATACCAACGCTCTCCCCATTGGTGAATCAGCGACTTCACGCGACTCCAGCGCCATCTGCATCGCCCATATATAGTCTTGCACGAGCAGGTGGCCTCAGAATATTTTTTGTGCTATAGAGCTGACCCTTCTATCTAAGCATACGTCCTGTATACTATTGGAGGTTTCAGCCAGCCAATATTCTGAGCCAACCCGTTCTCCCACTTTATTACAGTCAATACTGACTTTTTAAATACGTGCATATGTGACATATTAAACATACTTGTTTACCTTGAAAAGCTTCATAGAAAACACCGACCTTACCTAACCTTCTTAGTATGTTAAGATAAGCATCTTATTGCTTCGTAATTACAATTATTACTTAACCTATACCTATAATAGGTATAGAGAGAGAGAGAGAGAGAGAGAGAGAGAGAGAGAGAGAGAGAGAGAGAGAGAGAGAGAGAGAGAGAGAGAGAGAGAGAGAGAGAGAGAGAGAGAGAGAGTGAGAGAGAGAGAGAGAGAGGAAGGACTGAAGGGAAGGGAAAAGGAAAGGAGTGAGGGAGGGAGGTTGGTGCCGCTCTAGGCACTCCCTCATAGATAAGGTCCAGCAGAGATTGCTTCACTACCTTTAAATTACGTTGCCTGAACGAGAATGCTCTCACACCTGTCAGATTCTCTGCCCCGGAACCTAAGAGACGAGCGCTCATATCGTCCGACTGGATGCTATTGAAAGATTCTTTATGATGATTGAGATGATCATAGTTGACCATGCATATAAATTCATAGATTTACATACAAACACACACACACACACACATTTTATATATATATATATATATATATATATATATATATATATATATATATATATATATATATATATATATATATATATATTTGAATGCTTGAATGGTCCCCAAGCATATAAGCAACTTACAACTCCACACCCCAGAAGGATTCGAACCCAGACAGCCAGAAGCACTATGCACCCTGGCGTACCCGGTTTTTTAACCAGTCGACCAACCGTGACTGTATAAAAGACATTTGTCGCAGTGGCTATTTCCCCAACATCCTGAGAGCACTTGGTGGTAAGCTTGGGCATAGATATTTCATCAAAACACCTCAATTTGTGGGGCCACATGAGCAACACAAATGCGAACAAGATTTAATGGTCCCCAAGCATGTATGCAACTGACAACTCCACATCCCAGAAGGATTCGAACCCAGACATCCAGGAGCACTATGCACCCTGGCGTACCCAGTAACTTAACCACTCGACCAACTGACTTTTCGGTTGATGCATTTAGTAGAATTTGAAGGGTTTTGGTTTGCTATAATTATTATAAATTTACTGCAATTGCCATAAATTGGGATAATTGGATGAATTTACTCAATGTTGTGTTAGTATAGGTTAAGTTAAGTCTGGTTTGGTTGAATTGATGATGGAACAGACGGAAGAAAATCGAAAATTTCCGACCTAGACGACCAGAGCACTAGCTCTATGAAATGGTCTTGGGAATGAGGGATGTGTTACCATGACTCGATGCTGGATATTGGAAGTTTTAGATGGAATAGGTGAAAATATGGGTAAAAATGTGCTTTGGCTGTGCTATGATACAAAACATTTGGGTATATTTGGAAGGAATTCTCTTAAATTAGGATTAATTTAGGTGGGAGCAGCATAAATTTCACCAACTTTAATCTAATCAAGCTTTGGATATGCTAGATCTGGTTAGGCAAGGTCGTGTAGGGTAGGTTGGAATAGGTGAAAATGTGGGGAAAAATGGGCATTGATTGTGCTATGTTACAAATAATTTGGGTATATTTGGTGGAAATTGGGTTAAATTAGGTTGAATTTAGGCTGGAATAACATAAATTTTGCCAACTTTAATCAAATCTAGCTTTGAATATGCTAAGTCAGGTTAGATAAGGTGGTGTAGGGTAGGATGGAATAGGTGTAAATGTGGGGTAAGAATGGAGATTGGCTGTGCTATGATACAAAACATTTGGGTATATTTGGTGAAATTGAATTAAATTAGGTTGAATATAGGTGGGAATAGCTTAAATTTAGCCACCTTTAATCAAATCTAGCTTTGGATATGCTAGGTAAGGTTGTGTAAGGTAAGATATATAATATCTTGGGGGTAATGAACTAGCATGTTTATAAAATAGTGTAAATTTACCTATTTGGGGTGGGGGGAGTTGGAGCTATAGCTAACTTATGTAATGTATGGACAGAGGTTATATAGGTATATGTGAGAATATGGGATGCTTATACATCCCTATATTATACAGTTAGTTTAGCTTTTGATAGGATGAATTTAGTTAAATTTGTATAGTATAAGTATAATTTTTGATGGATTTAGATGAATTTAGGTTCAAATTGGTTGCATTTTTTATAGGATATAGTAAATTTGCTAAAATTATCATAGAAATTACTGACTTCGCCTAACCCCACCTGCCCTAACATAACTAAGGCTAGAACCAATAAGTTGGTTGGATGATGTGTCTAAATAAATATGGTGGCATGATTGGAGAGGATGTAACAAGGGAGGCATTAATAAGGTATTAAATACAATGGACATATGTTAGATAAATAGTTTACCACTAATAATGATGAAAGATTAATGGAAAATGTATGTGTGTTTTATATAAGGCTCACAGGAAGTCAGATGCACCATTCATATATGTGAAATTCTGACTTTGGGGAGTCACTATTTGTAACGGAAAACACACGACTCAATGACCGTCCCTCGAAAAAAAGCAAAAGGGACGGTCATTGAGTCATCGTCCACTACTGACGTGTCCAGCGTAGGATGACGAAGTTAATTCCCCAAATTAGAAACCTGTCATATGAAGAAAGATTAACAAAGCTTAAATTACATTCACTGGAAAGACGAAATGTGTTAAGGGTGACATGATAGAGGTTTACAAGTGGATGAATGGACATAACAAAGGGAATATTAATAGGACATTAAAAGTATCAACACAAAACAGAACACGAAGCAATGGGTATAAATAGGGTAAGTTTATCCAATTTATGAAATAAAATAAGTTTAGATTTAGGAGAGACCTAGGTATATACTGGTTCGGTAACAGGGTTGTTGATTTGTGGAAGCAATTACCGCGTAATGTGGTGGAGGTGGGGTCCCTCGATTGTTTCAAGCGTGGGTTGGACATATATATGAGTGAGATAAGGTGATTATAAATAGGAGCTGCCTCGTATTTGTCAATAGACCTTCTGCAGTTACCTTTGTTCTTATGTTCTTATGACTGCTACAAGCTCACAGTATACGGGAGGGAGGGTAGAACCTCTACAACCGATCAGTATATGGGCAGCTACACGCACGCTCCACACCTCTGACTGGCACGCCGCTCCCCATCTCTGACTGGCACGCCCACTCCCCATCTCTGACTTTCACGCCGCTCCCCATCTCTGACTGGCACGCCGCTCCCAACCTCTGACTGGCACGCCGCTCCCTATCTCTGACTGGCACGCCCGCTCCCCATCTCTGACTGGCACGCACGCTCCCCATCTCTGACTGGCACGCACGCTCCCCACCTCTGATTGGCCCGCACGCTCCCCCACCTCTGATTGGAACGCACGTTCCCGATCTCTGATTGGCACGCCCGCTCCCCATCTCTGACTGGCACGCTGCTCCCCACCTCTGATTGGCACGCACGCTCTCCCACCTCTGATTGGCACGCACGTTCCCCATCTCTGATTGGCACGCCCGCTCTCCATCTTTGACTGGCACGCCGCTTCCAACCTCTGACTGGCACGCCGCTCCCCATCTCTGACTGGCACGCCGCTCCCAACCTCTGACTGGCACGCCGCTCCCCATCTCTGACTGGCACGCCGCTCCCCATCTCTGACTTTCACGCCGCTCCCCATCTCTGACTGGCACGCCGCTCCCAACCTCTGACTGGCACGCCGCTCCCTATCTCTGACTGGCACGCCTGCTCCCCATCTCTGACTGGCACGCCGCTCCCCATCTCTGACTTTCACGCCGCTCCCCATCTCTGACTGGCACGCCGCTCCCAACCTCTGACTGGCACGCCGCTCCCCATCTCTGACTGGCACGCCTGCTCCCCATCTCTGATTGGCACGCCGCTCCCCATCTCTGACTTTCACGCCGCTCCCCATCTCTGACTGGCACGCCGCTCCCCACCTCTGACTGGCACGTTCGCTCCCCATCTCTGACTGGCACGCCGCTCCCCATCTCTGACTGGCACGCCGCTCCCCACCTCTGACTGGCACGTCCGCTCCCCATCTCCGACTGGGAAGGAGCTTTTTTACAGCCCAACATTAAAGGGAATGTGGAGCTCCTGCCGCTTCAACAGCACCTGAACCCTGGCCGATGGTAAGGACGTGCATGTTGCCATAGTAAGGTGATGCATGTTGCCATAGTAAGGTGATGCATGGTACCATAGTAAGGTGATGCATGTTGCCATAGTAAGGTGATGCATGGTGCCATAGTAAGGTGATGCATGGTGCCATAGTAAGGTGATGCGTGGTGCCATAGTATGGCGATGCATGTTGCCATAGTAAGGGCATGCATGGTGTCATAGTAGGGTGATGCATGTTGTCATAGTATGGCGATGCATGGTGCCATATTAAGGTGATGCATGGTGCCATAGTAAGGCGATGCATGTTGCCATAGTAAGGGCATGCATGGTGCCATAGTAAGGTTATGCATGTTGCCATTGTAAGGTGATGCATGGTGCCATGGTAAGGTCATGCTGGCTACCATGATAAGGTAAACATAAGAACAAAGGCAACTGCAGAAGGCCTATTGGCCCCTACGAGGCAGCTCCTATCTATAACCACCCAATCCCACTCATATGCGTGTCCAACGCACGCTTGAAACAATCAAGGGACTCCACCTCAACCACGTTACGTAGTAATTGGTTCCACAAATCAACAACCCTGTTACCGAACCAGTAAGTCTTTCCAAAATCTAAACTTATCCAATTTATACTCATTGTTTCGTGTTCTGTCTTGTTTTGATACTTTTAATACCCTATTAATATCCCCTTTGTTATGTCCATTCATCCACTTGTAAACCTCTATCATGTCACCCTTAACTCTTCGCCTTTCCAGTGAATGCAACTTAAGCTTTGTTAATCTTTCTTCATATGAAAGATTTCTAATTTGGGGAATTAACTTAGTCATACTACGCTGGACACATTTAAGTGAATTTATATCAATTCTATAGTACGGCGACCAAAATTGAACTGCATAATCTAAATAGGGCCTAACCAGAGCTAGATATAGCTGAAGAACCACACCAGGTGTCTTGTTACTAACGCTTCGATTAATAAATCCCTGTGTCCTATTTGCCTTATTACGAACATTCATGCATTGATCCTTTTTTTTTAAATTCTTACTAATCATAACTCCCAGATCCCTTTCGCAATCCGACTTCGCTATCTCAACACCATCTAGCACGTATCTTGTAACTCTATCATCATTACCTAGCCTCAGAACTTTACATTTATCAGCATTAAACTGCATCTGCCAATCCTTTGACCATTTCAAAACCCTATTTAGATCAACTTGAAGTGATAGTCTTCTTCCGTGTTAATTTCC
Source organism: Procambarus clarkii (assembly GCF_040958095.1). NCBI lineage: Eukaryota > Metazoa > Arthropoda > Malacostraca > Decapoda > Cambaridae > Procambarus > Procambarus clarkii. The sequence goes on from NC_091172.1 coordinate 36,096,649, forward strand.
CTACCGATTTTTGTATCATCTGCAAATTTGCAGATGTTGCTACTCAAACCTGAATCTAAATCATTTATATATATATTATAAACCACAGAGGTCCCAGGACAGAGCCTTGAGGCACTCCACTAACATTATCCCACTCTGACTTAACCCCATTTATACTCTCTGTTTCCGTTGGAATAGCCATGCCCTAATCCAACTTAATATAGCACCCCCAATACCATGAGCCTCTATTTTTTTAAACAGTCATTCATATGGCACTGTATCAAAAGCTTTGCTAAAGTCAAGGTATACAACATCACAATCTTTACCACTATCAACTGCCTCAACTATGCTGGAATAAAAAGATAGCAAATTTGTTAAACATGAACGTTTAACAAATTTAAAATTTAAAAGTTTAACATTTAAAAATTTGTTTAACTAAAGTTGGTTGCCATGGTAAGGTCATGTTGGGTGCCATGGTATGATCATGTTGGGCGCCATGGTAAGGTCATGTTGGGTGCCATGGTATGATCATGTTGGGCGCCATGGTAAGGTCATGTTGGGTGCCATGGTATGATCATGTTGGGCGCCATGGTAAGGTCATGTTGGGTGCCATGGTATGATCATGTTAGGCGCCATGGTAAGGTCATGTTGGGTGCCATTGTAAGATCATGTTGGGTGCCCATGATGAGGTCATGTTGGGTGTCACGGTAAGGTCATGTTGAGTGCCATGGTAAGGTCATGTTGGGTGCTATGGTAAGGTCTTGTTGGGTGACAAGGTAAGGCCATGTTGGGGGCCATGGTAAGGTCATGATGGGTGCTATGGTAAGGTCTTGTTGGGTGCCATGGTAAGGTCATGTTGAGTGCCATGGTAAGGTCATGTTGGGTGCTATGGTAAGGTCTTGTTGGGTGACAAGGTAAGGCCATGTTGGGGGCCATGGTAAGGTCATGTTGGGAGTCATGGTAAGGTCATGTTGGGTGTCATGGTAAGGTCATGTTGGGTGTCATGGTAAGGTCATGTTGGGTGCCATGGTAAGGTCATGTTGGGAGTCATGGTAAGGTCATGTTGGGAGTCATGGTAAGGTCATGTTGGGTGTCATGGTAAGGTCATGTTGGGTGCTATGGTACAATGTTAGTTATACACCTGTTCCTTTAGTTCTCTAAACTCTCGGCTGGCCTTAAGAAATATGTTGAGGGTGTCAGCTGTTTTATGTGTTTTACACTGCTCAGCTAAGATGAGAACTCTGTCATGTTAGTACTTGAGGCGTGAGTCAGTGAACCATCTCTGTCCCGCGCTCACTGTTCTGGGTCTTGTGGATTTTACAATATTATCATAAAAAGTGGTTACTTCAGTGACCAGGTCCTCATATAATGCATTAACAGTGGTAAAACAGTCAGTGTTATACCATTCAGAAATGCGGAATTTGAAGTGCATGTTTAAATTTTCAGGGATATTGATTATTTTTTTATTGTTTTACAAAACTTAGGGATTTGACATTATTGATGGTGTATGAAATTGACATAATCAAGTCTGCCACATATGAGGTGTGTGACGTTAGAAGAGTCAAAGTTGAATACGGACATGTTATTGTCTCTTAGATATTTCATAAAAACTTTACCTTTTCTATTTGTTTTGGTGTCACCAAAGCTATTGTGACTAGCATTAAGATCACCCATGACAATGGTTTGAGTGCTGCTGGTGATTTTTGGAAGAGAAGCTTCCACCATTTGATCGCACCTTACATACACATTAACTAAAATAATAAAACAGGTCCTGTAGCAATCTGAAACTGCTGATAATATGAGTCGTCACTTTTGTGGTTTTTAACATGTTTACTTACTAGGTTACTTTTAACATACGTCAAAATACCGACATCATGTGAACCAACATTTGAGAATGCTACATAACCCGAAAGATTGGGTGGCGTTTTATTTTTAGTGCTTGCAGTGTTTGGGTTCCTGCAGGCACAGTACATCAATGTTGTTGGCACCAGCGTACATCATTAGATCCAACAGCCTCCTACACACGCTTCTTACATTCCATGTGAGAACGTCGTGGGTAATAATGTTCATGAACTTCATGAAAAGAAGTGTTTACTAGGATCACAAGTTGTAAACTATTGCTTACAAGCGACAATTTTTCAGGGTCAGTAATGTCAAAGAGATCTTTGATCTGTGTCAAGGTCAGTTGGGTGCCTGTACCTTTCCTAGCTTGTACAATCATTGCACGTTCCTCATGATTCATAGAGGTACAAGAGGTATTGTTTGGAATGAGTTCTTGAGCGCATTTGTTAATTAAAGTTAAGACACACGGGTTTTCATTTATTGCACTCGTCACCGCGATACTTTCAGAACTAGAGGAGGAGTTAATATTTGCTTGAGACGTGTCAACACTTACATCACTGGAAGGCATTTCGCTAGATACTTGGACGTTCATTTCACACCTCGAGCCGGCGAGAGGATCGCTTGAACACTGTCTCAGGTTGAGGTTGTTCATGTGTATCTTATCATAAATGCAGTTTAGACCATTTTGAATGTTCGTGACACACAGAGATCACACTAACGTGATGCATCAAATGCACCACAAGGGCCGTGACGAGGATTCGAACCTGCATCCGGGAGCATCCCAGACACTGCCTAAATCGACTGAGCTACCTTAATTGCCTTAATTGACATAGTTCGGGTGCACGGGGGAGTTGTGTAAAATCCTAGTTTGTGCCTCGGAGAGGCTACGGGATACAGTAAGTTCAATAGAACTTCGGTTCCAACTCTTTTACCCTGTCGTAGCTAAGTCGATTAAGGCAGTGTCTGGGATGCTCCCGGACGCAGGTTTGAATCCTCGTCACGGCCCTTGTGGATTTGTTCGTTTGTTGAATGTTCGTGAGTTTTTCTTGGAGCTTGTAGACGTAATTTCTATTTTATTCATGCGAGCTGGAAGTTCTAACACCTCCCTCCATAGGCTGGCGTTATGCTTCCCAGGTAGCTTAGGGAAGGATGCTCAGCTGTTGGTGTCAAGAATGGTGGTGGAATTATTATGACCAGGTAAAAATCTCTATAAGCTCCGAACCGAGAGTTTCATTTCCACCAATTACAGAAAAATTACAGTCAGTATTTATTTACATGAAATCTGTAAGGCCAGCGTCCATAATATTATATACTATTATATTATAATATTTGAAACTATTATATACACACAGGAGTCACTTATATTTTAATGGTTTGCTGTGAATCAACAATCTCACTAGTTCATTCTTAATGGAATCTGAATATATAATATATTAATGAAATTTCTTTCTCACTGGGTGAATTAAATGTCTGATTACATCTGATTAGATGATTATATCATATCATAATCGGTGCATTAAATCGGTGCATATCGGATTATAACGATTAGATGATTATCTAATCATGTGAGATAATGAGAGGAGAGCTAAATGGAGCATCTCCAACACGAGCAAGATTATATATCTTCCATATTTAGCAGATGGGTACGTAGGTCAAACTTGACATTCAATTGTTTATCATTGAAGTTACGTGCGTGTGGGTACACAGACATATTCTTCATTCCATCCTTATATCTCACACCTTTTTACTCATCCTTTCCAAGTGCGATATAATCACTCTGGCTTATGCTTATTTCCTGTTAATTATCTTACCTAAATTCACTGTAAAACGAAGCACAGTGAAAAGTCAAGTTGAGATACGAGTCTTTAAAAAATATGACGTTTATCCTTTAAAATATATTTTAAATCGGAAAGCCTTCAAAAGTACTGCGACAGCTTCAGTGGAGTCCTCACTCAACTGAATTCTGAAGCCTGGTAAATGCACACGCAATGGCAGGTGGGCGCCGTGAAGCATCTGTGCAGAGTCTAGAGTTAGGTTAGGACTTGTGACCTGCGATTACCTCCAGTGCCAGCCTGACAGTGCCAGACTGGAAGGTTTGTTTCAATTTATTAGAGAAATCCCTAATGAGAACAGTAAAACCTAACATAGTTGTAAATATATAATAATGAATTAATGAATAATTTTTAACTAAAATAACAGAAAATAAATAATAATTTTACTTCGGCAGCCTCAAAATCGTCGCAATAATTGTAATAATTTTCACTTTAACAGTTCTCATAAAACTCTTAAAACTTATACATTTAAGAGCACACAACAAAACTCCTGATGTGACAAATACAGATAAATGAACTAGGCAAAACTTCAGGAGTCAAACCTAAACAAAAGCGTATTTATCATCAAAGAACATATACATCGGGAAGTTGGACTAGTGAGTATTGATCTAAAAAATGATGCTCAGCAATACTCAGCATCAAAACTGTGGCATCCATAAGTAGAATCTAATACATAGATGAAATACAAAATATAATATGACTCAGTTCAAGCTAATATATATAGTTAATTATATAAAATATTTGAATAAGTGTGAGTGGAAATTTGCATTTTCATTCATCTATGATTAGGTCTTGTCGAGTCGAAAAACTTGGACTGGACGCTAGAGCGACGGTCTCGCTTCGTGCCTTTCGGCTTTCAATCCCCGACCGTCCAAGTGGTTGGGCACCATTCCTTCCCCCGTCCCATCCCAAATCCTTAATCTGATCCCTTAAAAGTGCTACACAGTCGTAAATTGCTTGGCGTTTTCTCCTGATAGTTCCGTTTCTTTTCTACTTATCTCAGAGCTTCAAATTATATTTAATATTTGAATAAATGACAGTGGGAATTTTGCATTCTCTTTCATCTTTTGATTACTTATCTCTGAGATTCAAATGCTCTATTTGTGCCTTAATATAGTCTCTAAAAAGATAGGTAAAAAAGTTGAATGACATGTCTTATCTATCAAAAGAGGGCAGTTAAATGCTCAACACGATACAGGTGTTCCAAGCCACGTCATTCCTCCGCCGACTCTTGTCTCGTCTGCCGGTTGTTAAGTTAAACACTAATCACAAACTCAGACAAAAATGATGTTCTGCGTCTCCTCATTTATCCATTAATGTTAACTCAAGACGGAGGTAATCAAAACTACATCTGCAAGCAGTTCAATTCCTTGTTACAGTTATAAGGCGGCGGAGGAATATCTTTTTGTTGAGCGGAGGAACAGTTTCTAAAGAGGCTAACGTGGTTCTCACAGCACTGCCAACTATTGTCTTAACCACCAAACAATTAACCTCAATAAAACTGCTCCAGTAATGGGAATCCAAGTCCTCAATTGATATATAGAAAAATAAGCATTTAGACACAAGTATCATAATAAATTTAGTGTAGCCAAATCTATACACAAAATGCAAATAACATGGGCCCACAGATAATCTTCAGCATCACCATAGATATGGTAATAACTGAAAATGGAAGAATTTTTTTTCCACCAATAACTTTTCTCACCACCAAGTACGTCTCATTGGAGTTATATTATCACGTCCAACGGACATGCAAGCTACCTGTATGTTCCAAACACAATATGGAAAGACAAATAATATATACAACACAATACGCATAGAATGGTAGGCCTTATAAACACCATCCCTCTCCTTTGCGGTCTACATGTCCTACATTTGAATATTAATTAACGTCTATACTAACTTCTCAACTACACGCCAACGCGAAGATCATTGTCTTTGTATCTCAACGTTGTCTGGATACTAATTAACTCATGCTCAGTCTTAGCGCACAACCTGTGGGTTTACTGGGGTTCTCCCACAACCTGTGGGTTTACTGGGGTTCTCCCACAACCTGTGGGTTTACTGGGGTTCTCACTCAATACGGAACCAGACGATCCTTACATTTACGTAGGAAGTTGTAGTTCTACTTGCAAGTAAGCTCGTAATATAGACAGCATTCATCACGTATAAACGTAGAGTAAATGACGTTCCTCGCATACCTTCATGTTGGTTTTCAAAATGTTCCACCAATAATTCACTTTTGATACCTTTTAATTTGTGCCAGGGAAGAAAACTAAGTTAAAATCAAACTTTATTATTTGGCCTATAATAGCCTATTATAGAACATATATGTACTATTAGGCCTATTATAGCAAATATAAATGTACTCTTTTAGGCCTATTATAGCACGTATATATGTACTATATTAGGCCTAAGATAGCGTTTATTGGTCCTAAGATTGCTAAGAGAGGTTAGGTTAGGTTGGCATGATATTTATGTTACGATTCAACATGTTTCACATTTGGTTAAATTCAATGAAACAAATTTTAACTTCTTAGTAGTCCATCGCAACGTATTGGTACTTTCGACAAAAAGTTACCGTAAGTAGCTTCATTTTAATAGGATGGGTGAAATTACAACACCATGAAAACCTGTACCAAGATTCATGCAATGCTTCAGGAAAACGAAGGAGATCGGAGAGCAAGTTAACTTTGAACATACCTGATTCGAATCTTAATGCCAAGCACTTGTTCCGTGTCACATTGTGAGCCTCGGGGTGGGGGGGTGGGGGGAGAGAGAGAGAGAGAGAGAGAGAGAGAGAGAGAGAGAGAGAGAGAGAGAGAGAGAGAGAGAGAGAGAGAGAGAGAGAGAGAGAGAGAGAGAGAGAGAGAGAGAGAGAGAGAGAGAGAGAGAGAGAGAGAGAGAGAGAGAGAGAGAGAGAGAGAGAGAGAGAGAGAGAGAGAGAGAGAGAGAGAGAGAGAGAGAGAGAGAAGCGAGGTCCACCAGCTAGTATCTCGATTATGCAGATACAAATAGTAAACACACACTGCCTCCTCATGCACGGGAAGATTATCGCACATCATCCCATCCTCGACCACTTCTATTCTTCCTGCATTGCACCCAAAATTACAGGAAGAGAGATCAGTCTTTGCCGGGCCGAGTGTGCCGGGCGAGTGTGTCTGGCCGAGTGTGCCAGGACGAGTGTGTCGTGCCGAGTGTGCCAGGACGAGTGTGTCGTGCCGAGTGTGCCAGGACGAGTGTGTCGGGCCGAGTGTGTGTCGGGCCGAGTGTGCCAGGACGAGTGTGTCGGGCCGAGTATGTCGGGCCGTGTGTGCCAGGACGAGTGTGTGTCGGGCCGAGTGTGCCAGGACGAGTGTGTGTCGGGTCGAGTGTGTCGGGCCGAGTGTGCCAGGACGAGTGTGTGTCGGGTCGAGTGTGTCGGGCCGAGTCTTCCCTGCCAAATCCTGTTATACGCCCCGGGTCTGATGACTGTTTCTAGTAATGGCAATTTGGCCATTAGGGTAAAGCCTCCTCTATGCATGTACTGCACCGCTGGAGAGCTGCAGGTTTCCTGATATAAATTCTTACATAGTTAATTGGGCCGTCCATTAAACGGAAGCATAATCATCATAAAATATTGAAATCGCGAAACGTAAAGTATAACGTATTAAACTATTTAGAAGCGTAAGCCTATTGCTAATAGTTGCAATATATTTTAGGGAAAGCACCCGATCTGCTTGAATAAATTAATTATTCAGTAAGTATTTCAATGTGTGTAGTGGTATAATGTATGAAGAGTTTGATACCCTCCAGCATGCGCGTGAAGGGCTCACGTGCATGTGAGAGCATGCAACCCATCCTGCTGTTTAGATTTTTGGCAATTATATGGACTAAAGTACATGTGGGTAATTGACGTACGTAATGGATAAATCGGTACTATTCATTTTATAGAGGCCGAAAAAAGGAAGCTAAAAAACTAACTTTAATGTGCCTAGGCCTAGTATAGCATATATATGTACTATATTAGACCTCAGATAGCGTATATTAGGTCTAGGAAGGTTAGGTAAAGGTTTATTTGCAATAGCAATACAAAAACTTTTCCAGTTTGTCCAAATTCTACAGTAACGATTTTTACATTCTAATTGCTTTTAACGTCAATATGCAACTGAAAACTAAGCATACGGGCTTGGGGACCATACAAGATTGTTTGCATTTGTGTTGCTCACGTGGCCCCACAAAGTGAGGTGATTCGATGAAATATATCTATGCCCGAGCTTACCATCAAGTGCTGTCGGATCGTTGGGGATATAGCCTCGGCTCCCAATGACTTTTGTACAGTCACAGTTGGTCGAGGGGCTAAAGAACCGGGTACGCTATGTGCATAGTGCTCCTGGCTGTCTTTTAAAGCGTTCTGCTTTGTGTCTGGAGAGTTTCTCATGAGTAGGTAGGAAGTTTTTTTCTTTTTTGGAATCCTTACTTTGTTTTACTATAGTTTTTACTATAAAACAAAAAAAAACGGCCAATCTGCTCATGAGAAACTCTCCAGACACAAAGCAGAACGCTTTAAAAGAGACCAACGTCGTCTATGCCTTCAAATGCCCACTTGGGGACTGTAAGCCTCAAAGAACTCAGTATATAGACAAGACAACATCTCCTCTTTCCAGGCGATTAACGATGCATAAGCAACAGGGCTCCATTAAGGAACATAATCTCTTCCCACAACCAGACCATCACCAGAGAAATCTTAACAAACAACACAGATATCATCGATAGATACAGCGATAGCAGGCGGATTGACATCTGTGAAGCACTACACATCAAGAAGTCAACACCAGCAATCAACAGCCAAGTAATTCACAACTATATTCTACCCACTTCAAGACTCCGCACCAATATAGTAGCATCAAGAAATATGGGCCAATAGGCCATTGGCAGTTACTTCCATTCTTCTCTTTAATTTACCCAATTTATACCCATTGTTTCGTGTTCTATCTTGTGTTGAAAGTTTTGTTCACCTCATCCAAAACTGTTGTAACATCTCACCTCACCCAAATGCGGGTATATAAGATGAAAGCTGTTTAAATGATATCATAGTAGAACTCTATTTAGTGTTTGCAGGTTATAGTTGAGAGTGTGTAAACTAAAGTCTTTGAAAATGTAATAAGTTATTACGAAACGCGTTCAAGTGTCAGACTAGAAATAAAAATGAATTTTGGAGAATTGATTTTTCAATTAACATCGACAGTGAAAATAAACAAGAAATATTGAGAAAATTCGTGTTAGAATTATTAATCTTACTTTTTCGGTCATATTTAATAATATATGTTTGCGAGAAAGATATATATATATATATATATATATATATATATATATATATATATATATATATATATATATATATATATATATATATATATACATATATATATATATATATATATATATATACATATATATATATATATATATACATATATATATATATATATATATATATACATATATATATATATATATATATATATATATATATATATATATATATATATATATATATATATATATATATATATATATATGTAAGAAAAATTCTTGTAAAATAGGTCAGTCGACCGAACTCGGAAGAGGGCTTTCGTCTGCATCTGATAATAAGAATGAAAATAGTAAAAATTAATAATTATATATACTAATTAAAGTAAGCATAGGCCAATTAGATGACATGATGCCTTATCTCCTGCCTCTATACAACGATTCAGATACACAACTGGACTGGGAACGAAAATATATGGGATCTTGGACTGGCCCATTAACGTCCACAAGGTTACACAAAAAAATATTCCTCTCTTCATAAGGAACATTTCCCTACAACTATTCAGAAAAAAATATTCTACTAGGATAGGGCTTACGTATAGTACAGTGAAGCCACTCACCCATGTGACCTTAACTACAATTACTGTCTTCATCAACATCACTACAAACAATCACTTTATTATTAATATGGTGCATTTGTTACCCTGGTCACGTAGGTTCCACTGGCCCAGGCGTCGTGTTCACCCAGCCACCATGCAATTATAATGACTACGCCGCCTCCTGCACGGCCACCTCACACGCCAAATCCTCCTAAAAAAATATATGTATTATTTTTCAGAGTTGGAAATGACTTACGACGCTCTTGGAGGCTTCGTAACTTTCCCTGCCTGTGATAGCCGGCCATGCGTCACTCACCTGTCATGTGAAACCCGTTTACATGTCCCCCTCTCCTTTCCCCACCCTTAAACTGCTAGATGACGCTCGCCACAAGACCCTCTCTGTCCCTTTCCACATCCGGCCACTCAACTGACCAAGCCGGCAATGCAGTCACCCGCAACCTTTCTCGCAATTGGCGGAAAACCTTTTTGACCGCCTCCATCTTTGTCCAATTTACCACACATGCTGGAAAACATAAATACAAACCTTCCTCTCATCTAGTTTTAAATACGTCTCCATTTACTGCAGAGTAAATACGCTACCCCTTACCCCTGGCCATAAATCCACCACTGCCTTATACTCTGACTACGAAACTCAAGCTTAATTCAGGTATTTTCTTCCGGAACACAACAGGTAATACAAACAAGCACACAACTAGCCAGGTCTGACAGATCAATGACATGTACAACAAATCTGATAAATGATAGTGTGAATGAAATCATTTATTTATCTGAAATCCTTCATGTAAGTTGCATACCGGAAACATTCTATACAATTTAATACTAGAGTTCCTACCTTTATGTATTGTAAATACATGCCCAACATTGTCCTGACACACAGGCCTTGTGAGAATTTTATTAACCCGTATATTAGCGTAGTCTATGGTTCTCTGTGAGAATGTTATGCTGGGTTATAGACACTTAACTCTGCGCCATGAATGAGTGAGGCGTTGTATTAGGGATTGGCAACTGTGTTATGAGTGACGTTATGATATGTGACAGTAACAATGTTTTCAGTGTGACGTTGTGTTACTGATTGGTGACTCTATTTCGTGGGTTAGTAGCATTGTGTCCAACTAGTAACCTTATGGGTAAATAGTAACAGAGTGAACATGTAACTATGTGTTTTATGAGTAGGCATAAAATCAACGTTTTGTAATGAGCATTTAACGATACGTTATAGGTGGGTGACCTTGTGAGATGGGGGTAGTTAATATTTAAACTTTACTGGTTTAGTATCGTTCAGTTTTGTTTTGCTAATAAATAAAATTATTTTCTTGATGACAAAATATTTGTGATGTATTTTTATAATTCCTAATGCAGAGAACACCGTGATTGACATACCATTCTATTCCAAAGAGAAACATCAATCTTTCAACAACACACTAGTAAATAAGAAATAATATTTTCATTATATTTTTAGCCCGAACATTAAAACGTGTTGTGTTGACCTCTCGAGTACATGAGGAACAGCACGTTAATGTCGAAGAGTTGATCAGCACAAATTAACACCATCGTTTCGAGGGAAGGTATTGTATTCGTACAGCATAACAATATAATTTATTGAGCTCTATTCATTGTTCAATTTACTGTTATGGTTATGCCTTATATAAACAACAATCCAAGAGTGAGCCATAATTTTGCCTTTTATTTCAGAGTATTATTATAAACATGTAAACAGAATAATTTATGAGCAGCAAATATTACCGTACATTCTCGTTCGCAGGTAAATTGAGAAGTGAAGTTATTAATTTGGAATCACTCAAAGACGACGTGAGTCACGTGAGACCACGTGACTGATCTTTTTCCATCCCGCACATAACACCTGAGTCCTTCAAATTGGCTGGCTACTCACATGTTTACACCAACACCAGAATGTTGAATCCTTGTAGTCAGCTATGGCTTTTAAATATATTTACCAACCCATGTATTATTAACATTTGTAGTAAATGTCTATCAATCGATAATTTCGATTGATAGACTGTATAATCATTAATCCCTCAGCTTGTGTAGGAAATGATTTGTGGGAATTTAATATCATACTGTCCACTTTAAATTTATACAGTCCGCAATCAAATAAATAAATTAACGTAAGAATTACAAATATTAAAACAATTAAAATAACTAGATAAATTCAATGAATCAGTTTTCCCAAGACTTACCCCTCCCCACAAGTAGCCACTTGCCTCTCACTGACCTGGGGGTGACCTGCCTCTCACCCACCAGTGACTACATGCCTCTCAAATTCTTAACCAAAACTGCAGTTCTCATTCCTACTAAAGATAAATGTAAATTACAATTAATATTTTATCGAATATTATAATTAATACTCACTTTAATATTGCATTTAATACGCTTTTGAATATTCCAAATAAATATAACATTATTTGTAATATTGAATAATGCTTCATATAAATTTTAATATAAGAAAACAAAAGATATACGTTTGTTAAGGTCAGCGATGTTGATGGGGTTGGTGATAGTGCAGTGATAGTGATGAGAGAATTGTGGATATTGTTGGAGATAGTTGTGAGAATAATGATGGTGAGAGTTGATTGTGATTGTTGATTCTTGATTGTGATGGTGATAGTTAAGGAGAGAGTGATAGTATTTATGTTAGTTATAGTGATCATGAGAATAATGGTGAAACTTATGGGGACTGTGGGGGATGAGAATGGCTGTGACTGTAGTGATGAGAGTGATGGTGTCTGTGGTGGTGGAGGTGGTGGTGACTGTGGTGGTGAGAGTGATGGTGACTGTGGTGGTGAGAGTGATGGTGACTGTGGTGGTGAGAGTATTGGTGACTGTGGTGGTAGAGGTGGTGGTGAGAGTGATGGTGACTAGGGTGGTGAGAGTGGTAGTGACTGGGGTGGCGTTGATTTCTTTGAGACAACGAGTCAGTGGTTTTACCTATAGTCCACCCTGCTTGTTTACCTGTTGCGTGATGCTTTAACTCCGCACCTTAACGCTGTCTTCATTGGTGGCCGCCTTGTCACTTCATCCCACTGGCAGGTGATGAGTCACAATGACGTGGCTGATGATATAGTGACCAAAACTCACACCAGAAGATGAAGAGGTTTTATCCTACTTGTTGACCGCCCAGACATATGACAAAGTGTTTCCGAACAGTTTTTTTATCCCTGTCCACCATGACTATGGCACTTTGTATCTTGTATGTTGTGATCATATCCCCTCTGTTTCTTCTCACCACTAGGGCAGTAGAGACACCACCACTCATCAATTGCACCCACTCATCAGTTCCAAAACATTCTGTCCTGTTTAGGAATTGGATTCTCTTCTTGAACTAAACTTGTTTAAAATTACTGCACTTTAAAATTATTGATTTGCGCTTCACACTATGCAGATTTCTGTCTAGTGCAGAATGTTTCAGTATTGGTATTACAGAGGTTGCAGGCAGTGTCATGAAAGATATCTTATCTAATTTTTTAATGCCGTTGTAATGATTTCTTGGGTCCTGTTGTTGCCAACGTTGCCCCGTTTTTGCATGCCTCTGGTGTTAATGTTGTAATCGTCATTTATTCTTTGTGATTTTTACCTTCTCATTATGTTGTAGATATTTCTTGGTCTCTTCATTATTTCCACATCTTCCTTGCATTGCACTTGCTGGGGCTGAGCTTTAACAGTTGTATTTCTGCTCATTTTAGGAGTGTACGAAGGTCTTTCCTGCAATTTCCTGGAAGGTTTTTTCGCTTTGCATTATATTTTTAACTAGGTTTGCATCATATGGAAACAATTACGTATACGAGCTTACTCTTCCACGTAAATTGGAGATAGCAATGGTCTCAAAACCAAGCCTGTCGAGACCCGTACCCTGGCCACACTTCTTCAGCTCAACACTTTCTCTCTACCTGTAACGCATTGTTTCTCTCAATTGGTATTCCTTTATTCCGAAAAAAAAATCAAGTTATCCCACCATTTTTCTCGTTTCCGTACACCAGCCTTTCATGAAGAACTGCAATAAAAGTTGTGAGATAATCAAGGGTGATGCAGTCTACTGAGCTTTTTTTCGTGGCATAGTTTAATAATCTTGTCAGAGAACTCTATTAGCCTTTTTGTTAGAACATTTGCCTTCTTTAGCAACTTCATTATTTTCATCATGATTGCGTTTTCCAGCACTTTACCAGGAATACTTTATTATTAGTGGTGATGGAAATGACAGTGTTGTTGACAGTAGTGGTGGTGGTGATATTGGTCTAGTGAGGGTATTGGTTTATAGGGGAGGAATTGTCGTAGTGGTACTGGTTTAGGGGGATGAAGCGGTGTTAGTGACTGCGATAATAGTGATTTTAGGTGGTAGTAGCGATGGTAGTTTTTCTTATGTGGATTAGTGATGATGGTGATACCGGGATAAGGGGTCAGTGGTGGTGATGGCGATATTGGTTTAGGGGAGTATTGATGGTAGTGACTGTGGTGATAGCGGTTTAGGTAGTTGTTGTGTTGATGGTACTAATTTGGTTTGGTGGTGGGCTGCTAATGGTATCAGTTTAAAGGGGCAGTGGTGGTGGAACTACTGGTTTAAGGAGTAGTGGTGATGCTGGTGGTATTAGCTTACTGGGTATGGTGTTCGTGGTGGTGGTACTGGTTAAGGGAGAGTAGTGGTAGTGGCAGGAGGATTGCAGCCACTGCCAGTAAAACTTGCGTGATGGGGCCTGCCAGACGCTCCCCGCCTGCTGACCTCCGGATGGATTAAACTCAAGCCAAGGACGGACAGCCCATGGCCAAGATTTATCGCCAACCTAAGACAACCCGGGGAGAAGGTGCGCCAGAACAACACAGCTGCAGGAAGGCAGGAAGAGACGAACGACCGAACGCATGGACGAGGGACCGAAAGTACGGACGAACAACCGAACACACGGACGAAGGAAAGAGAGGAGATAGGAGAGGAATGGGCGAACAAAATAGAGAGGCAAGTTTTAAGATAAATAAGAAAATATGAACTACTGCGAGATGGAAGAGGACAAGGCTGCAAAAAAAAAAAAAAGGTGTGCAGGGGATTATGAATGTTCAGCAATAAGACAAGAAAAGAGATATATTAGATACACAGAAAGGGGCAAAGTGGAAGGGAGGAGTGAGGGAGCAAAAGGAAATAGAGAGGAGGAAGATCTCAGTAATCGCAGTATGAAACACGTGAGAGACTGAGAGAAAGAGAGAGAGAGAGGGGGGGGGGGGAGAGGGAATATATATATATATATATATATATATATATATATATATATATATATATATATATATATATATATATATATATATATATATATATATATATATATATATATATATATATATATATATAACTGAAAACTCACACCCCAGAAGTGACTCGAACCCATACTGCCAGGAGCAACGCAACTGGTATGTACAGGACGCCTTAATCCGCTTGACCATCATGACCGGACATAAGGAAGTGATAGCCGAAGCTATCTGAACCACTTCCCCGCCGGCACTCGGATGGTAATCTTGGGCATAGCATTTTATCAAATCACCTCATTCTTTGGGGCACATGTGAGGAACACAAATGTGAACAAGCCTGAATGGTCTCCAGGACTATATGCAACTGAAAACTCACACCCCAGAAGTGACTCGAACCCATACTGCAAGGAGCAACGCAACTGGTAACTACAGGACGCCTTAATCCGCTTGACCATCACGACCGGATATAAGGAAGTGATAGCCAAAGCTATTTGAACCACTTCCCCGCCGGCACTCGGATGGTAATCCTTCTTCACTGGCGATGGTAATGGAAATATCAATTCTCCAAAATTCTATTCTATTAATAGTCTAGAGATGAAATGAATTTTAGGAAAAAAGAAATGGAGGCAAAAATAGAAATGAATGTTGGAGAATTCATATTTCCATTACCCCCGACAGTGAAGAAAGACAAGAAATATTGAGAAAATTCGTGTTAGAATTATTATTCTTACCTCTTCGGTCATATGCAATAACATATGTTTACGAGAAAGACTGCTACCAAAATATACTAATATTAAAACGCACGACCCAGTAACAAGAAACCAAGCCTCCACGATAAAATATCGTGATGATTTGATTCGACATCAGAGACACTAGGCAAAAAATGAAATACATACACATTTAACTTAGTCATACACATTTAACTTAGGGATATATATATATATATATATATATATATATATATATATATATATATATATATATATATATATATATATATATTTATATTTATATATATACATATATATATTTTCTTGTATATATCCAAACGCAAAAATATTTGACAAGAAGTGCCGTGCAAATGTATTTTCATCATCAAATGCAAGAACAGTAAGGTGAGCAGTAATAAAGTAAGCAGTTTAGCTCAGTGCCACACATGCGGGTCATAATGGCATCAGTAAAGAGGAGGCATCAGGCCGTGCGGGGTCTCCAGTGGTCGTCATGGTGATGCTCGCACCCTTCAGAGAACACGCACCCACGCCCACACACAAACACACGCGCGAAGACGCACACATGCCCGAACACGCCCACACACAAACATATCCACACGCACGCCCACACACAAACATATCCACACGCACGCCCACACACAAACATATCCACACGCACGCCCACACACAAACACATGCACACGCACTCACACCAAACACCTACGCACAGGGGCCTCGCGACTGAGTGGGCAGAACCCGCTGGACAAAATCCTTCGGGGCCCAGGTTCGATTCCTGGCCGAAGCAGAAACAAATAGGCAGTGTTTCTTTCACCCTGATGCACTTAGTAGTAAATAGGTACCTGGGATTTAGACAGCTGCTATGGGTTGCTTCCTGAGGATGTGTGTGTATGCGTGCGTTTTGGAGAGAAATATATGTAGCAGACATAATAAAGGAAAAAATTATCAGTAAGAGAGGCCAGTGTAATATCTGCTACTTTCAATTAAAAGCTACCACTATTGTAATAGACTTGCTCTCTATCTCTATACCGGCATGGTAATACTTGGTAGAATATTAACACTGGGTCAGTCATTCGAGGACCTAAATAATCACTCAAGATGGATTGAGCTCTGCATAGGCAACTTAAGGAAGTAAGTAGAGAGAGAGGGAGAGAGAGAGCGAGAGAGGGAGAGAGAGAGAGAGAGAGAAAGAGATAGAGAGAGAGAGAGAGAGAGAGAGAGAGGGAGAGAGAACAATTTAGAGCTAAAGCGAGTGAGGGAGAGAGAGAGCGAGAGAAAGAGTAAAGACCGAGGGAGAAGGATAGAGCGGAGAACACTAGAAATAGAAATATTAGCAGCTATGGTCTTCCTCTATGACTTTCCAAATAAGAACGCTGCCACCACCTGGAGTTACAGGACAGGGGACCGGGAAGAGAGGAACCGTAGAACTTGTTGATGGTATAATATCCTCCAAGACAAATGTAAGGAACAAATGAAAGTAAAATGATCCTGACTTGACACTTGAGTTATCCAGAAACCACTTGGTGTGTACTATGTAATAAACGGAAGCAAGGCTGGACACTCAAGTTTCAAGCCGTGAGCAAGTACTGACAACTCAACAAGGGACTGACAGGAGAGGAATACTGGATAATTAAGGGCACTGGATCACACGGGGTCAAAGTGGATGGTAAGCCCAATATCACTACGATAGGTACCATTAATATACAAATATATAATAAACAATATATAAAAAGACAATTCCTAACTATGTTCCCAAACAAAGATAACTGAATGATAAGGTGCTGGGTACAAGAAAGCTGTACTAACTACACAGGTTGTTCCACCAGACGAGGAGACGATGTTCTTCCCAGAGCCATAACTTGACACTTTACCCACAGTACACATACACACTCTCTGTCGTGTCGTTGTTGTTGTTGTTAAAACTATTAAAATTCAGCTACTTGGAACAAAAAGTTCCATGTAGCACGGGCTATGGTGAGCCCATAGTGGACTTACCTGGCACATGAGCGGGGCTGTAACTGGTCCTGTCGTTGGATGTGATCGCTTATATACAGCCTTATAAATTCATCTTATAAATTGATTCTGTTATTGTACTGTATATTTTGATACGCATAATTAGATTCCAAGAATTCCCCAGCTCGATACCATTTCTTCAGAAATCTCATAAGACCTCGCATTCCACGCAAATTCCAGATGTTATTTGCTTTGCTATAATTACCTCTCCTTCAGATTTATCGCCTCACAGCAACCGAGGCGAGAATGGAATTAATAACGTCTCCCCTGACACGAGAAGCAGAATTATGGGTGGGGCTGAATTATCGTTAATCATGGGGAAATTATGATGATTATTGGGAGCACGCTAATCAGATCAAATGTGGGGGTTGATTTGGTAATGAGGAGATCTCTACGTGGTGAGGGAAACTCTAGGTAATTAGGGGAAACTCTGGGTGAGGTGGAAAACTTTGAGTCATGAGAGAAACTCTGGGTGATGAGGGAAACTGCGAAATGTGAAGAACTCTAGGTAATGAGGGGGGGGGGGTTCTCTGGGTGATGTGGGAGAAACCTGGGTGAAAATGGGAACTCTGTTTGATGAGGGGAAAACTGGGTGATTAAGAGATTTCCAGGTAGTGAGGATGTGTGCTGAGGACTCTGTGTGATGAGGAGAACTCAGCACACAGTGATGTGATGAAATTTGCAGGCGAGGAAGAAGTAGAAAGTAAGAGGCGATGCAAGAGGAAAGGATAGGGAAGTAGTGATAAACTATATAGACAGAGAGAGGTGATAGAGTGAGGTGCTTCAACTGGTCAGTTTTGCGTGAGTAGGAATCGCTTCCTCTACACATTGTACGCCACAATCAACCAGCATAGTGATTGTAGACCGGATTGATCTTCTCAATTTTTCCCAGCATGCGAGATTGGGATTGTAAACCGGTAAATCTTCACAATTTCCCCAGCTTGTGAGACTGCCGTATGATGGACCAGAGCTTATTTAGAATTACTTGTTATTATTTGTTGCCAGTAATAACTTTCAACTGCCAATTGTTGTAAGTTATTACAGCTTGTTATTTCCTAATGTTATATGTAAACATTAGTGTTACTATCTGTTGTTTTATGTGTTGTGTGTAGCGATGTATACGTAGACGCAGTAGCTCAGTGCCTCCTCTAGATATTTACCTTAGCTTACCTTGCAGTCCTTTACGAAGATGGATTAAACCTCTTCTTTTCGCCTCAGAACATTCAATCAAATAGCTCATAGTTTCCAGAGTACATTGATCTCCACTGCAGCTGCAACTCAGGCAATGGATGCAGTTTGGCTCCACCACTTCACTACTTAGCGCGATCATTGGCTCACCGTTCTGTGGGTTATTTGATATCTTAGTTTCCACCTGTTCGTTACATGCTGTGAGAGCGTTGTGTTGTGAGACCCACGCACATGCGTCCCTTTACGCAACACAGCATCAAAGCCCGTGAACAAGGCAACTTTTTCAACTCACAAACAAGCGGCCAGAAACAGACGCACATCCAAGTTCATTTTCACATTCACTGATGCGTTATCCTGACAGTTCGCTGTCACTCATCCGGTTGCACGACGCTAAGGTTCCACAAGGTAACCGGCTCAGCTCTATCCGGCTATTCACTCTCTTTATTTAAATACGGAATGGTTTAAGACATTATTTTCTCCAACCATTTGTCAATAGTTATATTGCAATGCTATTTTTGGTGAGTATAGTATAGTGTGTGTGTATAATTACTTTTTGTATTTACTATTTATGCCTGCAAGATCGAGCTCTTAGCTCGTGGAGCCCGACTTTCTAACCGTCGGATGTCCTAAGTAATGACTCGACATTCTTTATCCGCTACATATATTTATTTATCTCGTCCCTCCACCCCCCCCCCTCCCACACGCACACACACATAGATCCTGTACACACATGATATACAGGTTTAGGAACCTGTACACCAGTTGACTGACAGTTGAGAGGCAGGACCAAAAAGCCAGAGCTCAACCCACACAAGCACAAATAGCACAAACACACACACACACACACATCTACGAGGAAAGGCTGAGGGAGCTGAACTCACAACCCTGGAAAACTGAAGAGTAAGTAGGGACATGATAACCACTTACAAAATTCTCAGGAGAATTGACAGGGTGGACAAAGACAAACTCTTTAGCACGGGTGGAACACGAACAAGGGGACACAGGTGAAAACGTAGTACCCAGATGAGCCACAGAGACGTTAGAAAGAATTTTTTCAGTGTCAGGGTAGTTAACAAATGGAATACATTAAGCTGTGTTGTGGTCGAGGCAGACTCCATACACAATTTCAAATATAGATATGATAGTGCCCAATAGGCTCAGGAATCTGTACACCAGTTGATTGACAGTTGAGAGGCGGGACCAAAGAGCTAGAGCTCAACCCCCGAAAACACAACCTAGGTGAGTACAACTAGGTGAGAACACACACACACACACACACTGTTATGGGGAGTATGTGGTTTTACTGAGAAGGGCCAATAGCTAGAATCAAGATGTACCAAAACTAGTGGGATAGATAGGCCTGGCCCCCAAGGAACAAAGGTTAATGATTCTATGTTTTAAATTACAGGTCTACTCTCTAGTAGATAATCATCTACACCACTTTAACAGGATGAATTGATATTTCTTATACACTAACTTTTTTACTAAATTCTCTAATAACCCCCATATACATTAATACAGCTATTTTCTTTACTACTCTACCTTACGTTAAACAGCTTGGTCTACATAGGTAGGATGCAAGGTTTACAAAGGCAAAACTATGGTAAAGTCTACTTGGAGAAAGGCACTTGTAATGCCCGAAGCAGCCTGGGTAGCTATGACCCACGTGGTTCACTAGTCACAATGGAGAACACTTAGTGATGCCAAAACACTGGCTTAGACTACACAATAACTATAAATATACCTAACCAAGTAGCACGATAACTATACGGAGATAGTACTCATCTTGGACATAGGTTATAGAGAGAGGAGAAAGGAGGAGGAGGAAGACAGAGCCCCACTGAGGAAAGTCAAGAAGCCACAGTTGCCAGACAGAGAGATGAACGAACTCAGCCACCCGAGCTCATTTAATTATGCTGCTGGGACGGATACTCAGCTGATCGTACAACAGCAATCATCACAAATTTACTCCGACATTCATTACTAGTTACTTTAATAATTCTAAGAATAGCTGATAACTAGTTAAATATTATATTTAATAATCAACAAGCCCAGAGCCTGAATGCTCTGTGAGAAACAAGATTCATCTTACGTCTGGCAAGAAAGACGGGAACAAATGCATACCCAAGTTCTAAGGCGCCATGCATGTAAATGTTATTGTTAATTATATATACTTCTCACAAGATCCAATCCTATCAATTTAATGTATAGTAATTATTTAGAGCTCAAATTGACCTCTGGTTTCCAAATAAGAACCTAGGGTCGTAACACTCCTTCCCTCTTCAGATAAAAGAAAGTAGCTACTAGAAGAGTAGTCATATTTTTTGTAAGAGCATACAGAGAATAAAAAGGAAAATCTATGACATAAAAGAAAATCAAACAGAAACAAAAATTTATCTGCAAGAAAAAAAACAAAGGAATTCTCTGAAAGAAAAAGCACACACACAAAAAAAAAATAACGGGGAAGTAAATAAATTTGACACGGAATATTTAATGTTACAGGAGAACCTAAAAAAATAACTAAAACATGACAGTTGGTAAATGGCTTCCTATGGCTCAGATGGATATTACTCAGGTAACCGGGACAGCACATCGGCTGTCACGTTGAGCCGGCTTGGTAGGTGGATAATGGAAAGATTGAAGTCCTGTTGGTACAATGCCCACCTGAGCATGTGTTTATTTTTCTCCTTCATCTGGTGTATAAACACCAGTAGGTTATGGTCCAGTGTACACTTCCACTATATTAGCTGTTAGATATACTTCAAACTTTTTACAGGTTAACACTAGTGCCAAAGCTTCTTTTTCTACCACTGAATAATTGTGTTGTGCCTTGTCAAATTTCACAGAGTAATAGTTCAATAGATAGTCCACTTGATCATCCCCAGTTTGAAACAACACTGCACCAGCACCTGAGTCAGATGCGTCAACGTGAATTTTAAACGGTCGGTCGAACCTTGGACTAGCGAGCACTGGGGCGGAAGCTAAGATCAATTTTTGTTTTTTAAAAGCCTCTGCACAGTCTGTTGACCACTTAAATTTAACGGCCTTTCACAACAAGTCCGTGAGAGGAGTGGCGACACTGGAAACGTTCTGACAAAAGCAGCAGTAGTACGCACACATACCGATAAACCGTTGCATTTGCTTTTTAGACTGGAGCACTGGATACTCCAGAATGGCACTGATTTTATCTTGCCGAGGTAACACTTTTTCTTGGCCCACTTCATAACCGAGATACGTCACTGTGCCTTGACCAAAATGACACTTTTTTGCATTTAGAGTTAGACTTCCAGGAAGAACCCTCCGAAGACAAAAGCCTCCCCTTCGACAAGAATGGAGTAAGCAGGTCCAATCCCTGTGGGTTGGAGGTCTTACTCCATAACCCTTCCAAATGCCTCAAGCTTTGTGTCACAACAAGAGCATTGGGTCTTTTTTTCTGGGTACAGTTCCCAACAGCGGCTGGTAATGTGGTTTGCACATTTACAGTGACCACAGAATCGTCGGGGAGAAGAGACATTACTAACAGAATTTCCCTTTAGTTGACCGTTAGGTGCTGTGGGGTTAGACAATTTAACAGGGTTAGTTTTGTCTGAAAAAGAAGGCGCACTAGTTACAGGGTTAGAATGGGCTGGTCTGGACCAGCCCTGGACTTTTGGCTTTTGCCCTCCAACTGGTAGTTTTCTGCATCTTGGCCAAATCCATAATATTAGTATCTACCATCATCCTTTCTTGTAAGTATCATGCTACTGTCTCTGGCATGTTATCTATAAAACCCTCCAACAAAATTAAATTCTTAGAGGCCTCGTTTGTTTCGGCTTTGGTCTAGCGAATCCATTTTTTAAACAATCTTGGATGTGAGAAGGCGTAAGATTGCGATAAGCTTGGCGGTGAGCTTCAGGCGTAATTTCATATGCCCTCAAAATCCGTTCCCTGACTTTACTATAATTAAAACAATCGCAGTCAGGCATGTTTATGAAAATATCTTTGGCTTTACCTCTAAGCCGCCCCTGTAAGATTTTCACCCACTCTTCCTCTGGCCAGTTCATGGACATGACCAGTCTCTGAAAATGGTTGAAAAACCTTTCAGGGTCTGACTCTGAAAATTCAGGCAGGTTATGCTTTTTATCATAATGCCTGGAGTTTGAATTCCCGACAGGGGGTGGTACATTAGGCATTGCCCCTAATTTTTCCCTCAGTTTTGAGCCTTTGCTTCTCTACTTTAGCCTTTTGCTCTGCTACCCTAGCATTTTGTTCTGCCAGTCTTAATTGGGCTAGCTGTACTTCTAATTCTATCCTGCTAGATTCACTTTCAGCTGGACTGGCTTGGCATAAAATTGTATCACTTGCAACAGGCCCTGGTCTATGCAATTCTGTAAAATTTCATTGGTTAAGATCCACTTTTTATTAGCTTCATTTAACTCAAGGCCAAATTCCTTGCCTAACAACACTAGGTTAGCTTTGGTCAGTTTCTTAATCTCCACCACTGAAGGTGCCTTTGCCAGTTCCTGCAACATAGCTGCCATCACGAATTACTCTAGCTCCTAGCCAAAGTAAAAATAAAAATAAAAATTACAAAAAAATAAAAAATCATCCGTCGTGATTCTTCTCATAATTTTTGCATCATCTGCAAACATTGAGAGGAATGAGTCTATACCCTCTGGAAGATCGTTCACATATGTGTGTGTGTGTGTGTGTGTGTGTGTGTGTGTGTGTGTGTGTGTGTGTGTGTGTGTGTGTGTACTCACCTAGTTGTACTTACCTAGTTGTGCTTGCGGGGGTTGAGCTCTGGCTCTTTGGTCCCGCCTCTCAACCGTCAATCAACAGGTGTACAGGTTCCTGAGATTTACCTGGATAAACGAAAGTACTTAAGGAAATTCCTGTTTCAATTCTTCCTCCGTGGTCTGACACTGTTACATTTTTCATCACGTGTTAATTTTCGTGATTTACACACACACACACACACACACACACAAACACACAAAGAACAAATGTGTGTGTGTGCGTGTGTGTGTGTGTGTGTACTCACCTAGTTGTATTCACCTAGTTGTGCTTGCGGGGGTTGAGCTCTGGCTCTTTGGTCCCACCTCTCAACTGTCAATCAACAGGTGTACAGGTTCCTGAGCCTATTGGGCTCTATCATATCTACACTTGAAACTGTGTATGGAGTCAGCCTCCACCACATCACTTCCTAATGCATTCCATTTGTCAACCACTCTGACACTAAAAAAGTTCTTTGTGTGTTTGTGTGTGTGTGTGTGTGTGTGTGTGTGTGTGTGTGTGTGTGTGTGTGTGTGTGTGTGTGTGTGTGTGTGTGTGTGTGTAAATCACGAAAATTAACACGTGATGAAAAATGTAACAGTGTCAGACCACGGAGGAAGAATTGAAACAGGAATTTCCTTAAGTACTTTCGTTTATTAATACATCTTCAGAGGAAATGAAGATGAATTTAGATTCCTTCTGGAGATGTATTAATATACGAAAGTATTTAAGGAAATTCTTGTTTCAATTCAATTTTGAAACACTGTTCCATTATCATACGAGCATGTTATTTATACCTTTTTTTATATAGATGTCACGTCTGTGACAAGTAAAAATATGCTTCTTCGAAATAACAGCGCCATATGTTGCTCATAAAGCAGCACACACACTATACTAAATTTGTTGGAATTCCATTTCAATGTTTCCGATTGCACTGATAAATTGAATTTTCATAGATTTATATTTATTTTTATTTTGACTTGATTATTGTGTGTGACATTGTATTGGAATTGAGCTGTGTTATTTACAATTCCGTTCATTTTGTATGTATATTTTATTATTTTATTTTTCATTATTTTTCCTTTTCTTTGTAGAACTGTTCTTATTTTTCAGTGATGTGAACATCAGATCATTTTATGTTCCTATTTTTCTGATGAGAACATCAGATCATTTTATGTTCCTATTTTTCTGATGAGAACATCAGATCATTTTATGTTCCTATTTTTCTGATGAGAACATCAGATCATTTGGAAATGCATCAGATAAGGGAGTAGGAACGGATTGGGAGGATGAGGAGATGGGAATAGGGGATGGTGGGGAGGACGAGGGAGGGGGGTAATGGTGGCAAGGGCGAGGGGGACAGGGGAGTGTGGGAAGGTGGGGTGGACGAGGGGACAAGAGAGGGGGGAATGGTTGGGAGGACGATGGGACATGAAGGGAGGAATAGTGGGGAGGAGGGGGGACATGGGAGGGTTGCTGTGACTCAGCAACACGTGGCCGGGTACAGCTAGTATATATGTATATATAAATAAATATATATCAATTTTTCTTTCGGAATGATAAAGAATTTAGCAGTATTATATGTGACTGAGATAACGTTCTTATTTGAGTCGAACTAACAGCAATTTTAGCAACTCATCCTAATCTATCTTTGCGTAACAGTCAGTAATGGATGTTACTAATATAATATATTAAGATTGTTTGGAATGAACCAATTTTGAAATAAATATTGGCAAATAACGTAAATCATTCTGACTGTTAGACAAATCAGACCTTGTTCATAAGGCCAATTACTGCATTTCCTGCTATTAGGCACGGCATTTATATTAACAAAGTAATGGTGAATATAGTCTCGGGTATCCAGCCAAATTCAGATATTGAGACTCAATACACTTCTGATATCTCAGAAGGGCAGCATAACAACTCAGGATTTCTACATATGTTCAGATATCCCAAACAACGGGGTGATATCGGACCACGACTCTTCTGCATGCACGCCACAGGAACGGGCTTGTCCTCTCTCACACTGTGTAATAGTAGGCGGGGCGTATTACTTAGGAGGTCAGTCCCACTCTCATCCAGTACACACACATGAGAAGACAGAGGGCTTCAGAGGCATAATGTTATGCGTATTAATGATTAGAGCACTAGCATCAGCAAGATTCCACAAGATATCCACTGCCACTGCAACCCATTGAGGGGGAAGACACAATGCGTCCCAAATGCTTCAAGGTCTGTATTACCCAACTCGATGACCATGGAGGTTGCATTGTAATATTTCTTTTCATGTATATATTCATGTATATGTTTTTGTATATTAAATATTTCATATATTAGCTGGTTTTTGCTCATGTTCTAGTGAGGCTTCCTGGATAGTGAGAGAGAGAGAGAGAGTCACGGTTTTGAGTTAGAGTGATAGCGGACAATAACTAAGAAGGATTTGAGAGATCATCCCACAGTAAAGAGAGTGCGGGGAGTCTACGGCGGCTCGAGAGCAGATGTGTAGTCATGACAACCAGGCAGTGTGAGTTGTACCTCTGAATAAAAGTGATGTTGAACCCCTCTCTAAGAACAAGACGCTTACCAGGGTGATCTCTTAACTAATTGCAAGCACTCCAGTGTCCATTGCTGGTGGACTGACGGCAGCAGTAGTGCGGCTGTTTTTGTTAGTTCTATTTTCTGTCAGGGAGCAGAGAGTGGTTGGAGTCTCTGTTCGACGGTAAGCTAGTATCAGGTTGGTTCAATAACCAGTTTCCTTATAGAAAATCCCCAACCCCCCTGATACTATGTACTCAGCTTCGAAAATGAGAGAGACCTCGAAAGGCTACAGAAATACAATGTCAAAAAGCCCCGAGCGCACCTCTTGATCCACTACTCACGCAAATACCATCCCGCAAATACCTTTTATCAGTAAGATCAGACAATGGATCTCCGACAAGTGAACAGAAGACATCTTCGCTAACGTAGAAGACGAAAACCAGACCTTGTGTGTATTTGCTGGGTGGCGCCTCGGTGCTAATGACGGCAAGTATCACACCATTAATCTCACCTTCATCACACAAGCTGCAGTTACTCACGCCACCAAACAAGGATTCTATTGTTTTGGCATTAAGAAGCCACACTACCGAATGAAGAATGAAAACTTCTATGACCGACGGCAGTGTCGAAAATGCTACCAATACACGCATTCTATCAAGGACTGCAAGGAACGCGTCCCCAAGTGCAGCATTTGTTTGGAGGACCATCACTACGCCGTGTGCAAGGCCAAATTCAAGTGCTGACTCATATTCAGTGGTGCCCCACGAGGTCATCTCTCATCGCAGTCCAACCCGACAGGAAGAAATAAAGGAAATTGAGGACTAGAGGCGATCAGCCGCCTCTACCATTACCGCTGCTCGCCGAGCACCGTCGACATTCAATGTCCAAACAGCCGTCTTCCCTGAGTTCCAAGGAGGGGAAGGCACCACGGCGCAGCAACCCAGCTAATGGGGGACCAACTCCCAACCCGCTAGCAACTTATCGTCCTAGTCGTCACCACAGCAGATACCTGCTCCTAACCCATCACGCAGCACGGTGTGGTGGGTTATTACCCCATACCACAGTGGCAAACAAGATTGTTGAACACAAATATCGAAAATATGTAACGATCCTGAACATACTATACGTTGAAAATGGTCTTTTAGACCTTCACCGTGCCCGAGGAAGTTTACACACCTCTCTACTACAGCTGCGATATGGCTATCCAGGCCCCAGCCATAGCTGTGATCACAGATCTACTGTCCACTGCTGCCATACCCGCTCCCGGAGCATCTTTGGAGGAAGCAGCAACGGAACCGACGAGTTAACATACGGTGTCATCTTCTGCAGTTCCACTCACCAGACCATTAGGAGAAAAACTACCAAGAAGACCAGGGAAAACCGCCGATCTTAACGGGATAGAAAAATCCAGAAGACCGAAGTAAGAAGAGCTCTAAAACCAGAAGACCGACGAACGAAGCCCTGAGAAACACCAACATCTAGCGCTAACTGCCAGCTGCCTGAGATCCGAACCCTTGTGCGACGCCCCGAAATGCAAATGGACCACAAAGAACGCCACACAGGACTACAGCAAGTCAAAACAAAAGGTGGTTGGGAAACAGAGTTGTAACTCCCACCTCCGACTAGAATCCAGTTCCCAACTCAAGTTATCTGCATCCTCTCCCCTGCCTTCCATCCCCTGCTTACCTTCCCTAACAAGGTCTTTGAAATCGAAAATTGGGTGATATTGCAAATTATTATGTACAAATATGTTTATCCTGTACTTAAAGATTTAGTATCAGATAATTCCTCCGAATGAAAAGCATTAAAAAACAAGAGAGCGGAAGAAAAACTGTGGAAATAAAGTTTTTGGTCGTTATAACACTCAAAACTGTCTTTATTTTCAACCATAAGCCTCCTGAGGCAACAATTTCAATCAATGTAAAACATTCAAAGGGGCACGGAATAGAGGATGAAAAGGTTGTGATTGGGGAATGGAGGGAAGGAGGTAGGCATGGAAAGGGAAGGAAAGAAGAGAGCGGAAAGGCAAGAACAGGCTATGTCCTGGAATGAAGAATTTCGTAAAAGAGTGAATATATAAAGAACCATTTATGAAGGGCTTTGAAGATTGTTGTATAATTGTATCATTTGAACAAAGTTGTGAAACCCTTTTGTTGTGGGTACCCAAAATTACACTGTTACGCTACTGAGATGGGATCGACGAGTTTAAACAGAAGTAGTAATAACAGCAATTGTGGTAAAAGTATATACAGAAGAAGTTGCGACACTAGTTGTAGAATTAGTCACATTAGTAACTGCAATTGTCATTGAAATGTTTTGTGATGAAACCAGAAGTTGCAGTTGATGTAGAGGAAGGAATTGTGGCAGTGACAGCTGTTGCTGTGGTAGCAACTCTAATCAACAACAAACAGTGGCAACAGTAATGCAAGCAACAGCAAAGAGTCCTGTAGTGATCTCCCTGGCTGTTATCTCAGTCATTAAGTCTCCGGTTCCATATTCATGTTTGGTAATAACCTCATCTGCGTGTATATTGTGTTAGCGCAGCAGCACCCACGTCTCTTCTTTGTTTATATGATATTACCAGGCGTTACTCGCGGCACATTGAGAGAGAGAGAGAGAGAGAGAGAGAGAGAGAGAGAGAGGAGAGAGAGAGAGAGAGAGAGAGAGAGAGAGAGAGAGAGAGAGAGAGAGAGAGAGAGAGAGAGAAGAGAGAGAGAGAGAAGAGAGAGAGAGAGAGAGAGAGAGAGAGAAGAGAGAGAGAGAGAGAGAGAGAGAGAGAGAGAGAGAGAGAGAGAGAGAGAGAGAGAGAGAGAGAGAGAGAGAGAGAGAGAGAGAGAGAGAGAGAGAGAGAGAGAGAGAGAGAGAGAGAGAGAGAGAGAGAGTTGATTCATTAGTTGGATACCAGATTGATAAACGATTAGGGATTCGTGGCTTTGAAGTATGGTGTAGTGGATACAGCATGCAACTGCCACCTTGTTGGCCAGTGTTCGAGTCCCCTGGTGGGTTGAGTGTCTAAAAAGTTATAAACTTCAGCTACTGGAATAGGGTAGTCTGTGCATTATATATATATATATATATATATATATATATATATATATATATATATATATATATATATATATATATATATATATATATATATATATATATATATGTATATATATATATATATTGTGACGGGAAAGTGTAGGAGTGTAGATGTTCGGCAGTCCTCCTAATGGCTGGTGTCAATGCCTGTCACATTTACAAAAGAAAAGAGACTGCTTGGCTGTTGTCTGGTAGAGTAAGGGAAGACGCGCAAAACACATAGTATGAACAATGAAACTTTAATTAACTGGAAAGCAAATTTAAAAACAAAGACATTCCCTAGGCTATGTACAAACAAACAAGTCATAAAAATTAAGAACAGGGATAAATACTCTAGGAATAATATAGAGACAAAATGACATAAACAGGTGCTGAGAATATAGCGCTAGCTGGGAACCTCCACCAATAAACAGGACGTGTATCAGTTGGTTGTTCACAGCTTGAGAGCACAAGGATATTCTGACTTCAATGGCTGGTTCAAGCCCAGACATCGACTTAGGTAAAGGGCGCTGAGGTGCAGGTGTGCAGACGGTGGGTCACCAATCAGAAGCAGGCAGGCTGGAGTGGTAGTTTGCTGGTTGACGACGGGCGAGCCGGCATGGAGGGAGTGTGGAGTGGGGGTTTAGGGTACGTTTTGCCTCCTGGTCAAAACGATTTGTGCTACTGGTAGACGTATCTTGAAGGTAGCATCTTATTCTTGTATAATATACATAACTTCATCGTGTTATTCCTTTGCAATCTGACACCATATTGCTCAGTAACCTGTACAGAATAAATCTAAGATACGATTTTCTGTGACCTAAGTCAAATTCGAGTGAATAACGTAGAATTACAAACTGTTGTGGACTTTGAATATTTTCCATCCACTTTGCTTGACTACCCCGTGTTCTTCAGTATGCGGGCACTACCTCATATATACCTGCTTGTGTGTATCTCAGGCTCGCCTCCTCCCGCCACCCTTATGGAGCTAGAGATTCCCGCTCCTGTGACTCAGGGGCTACCACACACTGGCCTCCCTTGCATACTGTGAACTACACTACTACTCCCACAGGTATTCCTGTGAACGGAATCTACCACGTGCGGTCCGTGTGGTGTTTGATCTTCAATCGACGTTAGAGATATTAACTGTGAGAGAGGTATTTGAATGAAAGCCGGTTTATCAAAGTGAGTACTCCTTAATTAATTACTGTATCGTTATCAGAAGTGAATATTCCTTGTGCTGATTCAAGTCAGCCGTACGGTCTGTCGTTCTCATTAACCCGCAATGAGACAACCATACGCGGGACGAGGATAGCCCATTAAAGCAGGCAATCACAGAAAGTCTGTGTGACTTCTGTAGATTTGCCTGAGTTAGTGTAATTACACATTCTAGACATTTATACATATTACTGTGATTTATACTAAATTGTGTGCATTGTAATTGTGCGGTTAAATATATGCCATCACTGTGAATAATATTTACATGTATGTTCTTTTATTGCTCGTTCCAGAAGAAAACCAGTCTGTAAACTATGTGGATGATTACCCCAGTTTATTTTTCTTGTATTACAAGTCTCTGTGTGATTATTGATTTGTCATCATTACGAAGATAGTGTTGTGTTGTGTCCTTCAAGCACTGGAAGTTTAGTGCTGTATTGCTACTGTGTTGTGAATAATCTACGAGACCCCTTGTGTATTAAATTGTGATTTATCTTAAACAATCAGTGAGTTGTAATTAGAGTCAATAATCAACATCATTAGTGATGTGAAAGGTATTTAGCAAAGTAGTAGCTAATTCTTGGTTGTCAGCTTGTCTACGTAATAAGCAGTGTTAAGTTAAATCACCGAGTTTAATCAGCTGTCATCGCGACAGTAAATTGATGTGCTTACTCACTGATTGTTTAAACTACCTTGTCCTAGTAACTACCGTAGAAAAGCCTTATTTGATTGCTTGACTGTGTGTGTTGAGAAATTGCACTAATTATCTTAAATTAGCATAAATCATGAAATTGTATGTTTTGATTGGAATTGATTACATCAATTGTTTTGTCTTTGTGACATAATCATAAAGAAACTGTTGTTTGACTGCTGAACCAAACCAAACGTTTGACTATACTGGATGAGTGATTGGTTTTGCATAGTGTCACGTCAGACTTAACGTAACGTCAGAACTATTGTGCCTTGTATTGTTATTATTAAGTATTGTGTATAAATTTTAATTGTTACCAAACGACAGGTGTCTTTCCATCAACACCTTCCAATAACCTAGTCTCCAGTAGTGCACTCTGCCAAATACGTGAAGCTGTTTTATATGCTGTTTTGGATACTTCTGGACTCAAACCAATTTCATAGCCACTCACACCACTATTAAATTTAGTGTGAGATCCCATTGAGCTACAACCACCCAACGGTTCTGAGGTGCTCCACGACCCATTGGATAAAGAGCGCCAAGTATCTGGACTTTAGCAGCGGCTCTTTGCCATCTACTGCAGCCTAAGACAAATTTCCTCCCTCACTCAGTCCCTCCCTAACTGTTCCCCCCTCACTCAGTCCCTCCCTAACTGTTCCCCCCTCACTCAGTCCCTCCCTAACTGTTCCCCCCTCACTCAGTCCCTCCCTAACTGTTCCCCCCTCACTCAGTCCCTCCCTAACTGTTCCCCCCTCACTCTGTCCCTCCCTAACTGTTCCCCCCTCACTCTGTCCCTCCCTAACTGTTCCCCCCTCACTCAGTCCCTCCCTAACTGTACCCCCCCTCAGACTGTCCCTCCCTAACTGTACCCCCCCCCTCAGACTGTCCCTCCCTAACTGTACCCCCCCTCAGACTGTTCCTCCCTAACTGTACCCTCCCTCAGACTGTCCCTCCCTAACTGTACCCCCCCTCAGACTGTCCCTCTCTAACTGTACCCCCCCTCAGACTGTCCCTCTCTAACTGTACCCCCCCTCAGACTGTCCCTCCCTAACTGTACCCCCCCTCAGACTGTCCCTCTCTAACTGTACCCCCCCTCAGACTGTCCCTCTCTAACTGTACCCCCCCTCAGACTGTCCCTCTCTAACTGTACCCCCCCTCAGACTGTCCCTCACAAGATATTAGAGAGAGCAAAAACGTCTTTAGTGCCACGCAGAGGTTATGTGACTTAGGAACTCTCGCGTACTTGGACAAAAATATTGTTTTATTTTCCCAGGGGACGTCATATATCAGAAACTTGCGTTATGTCACGTCTGAATTCTTGACCGGAGTTGCCAACGCCGGGAACAAAAATTGAGCCTGTGATGGATATGGGTGTGTGGTATGTTGCGTATGTGGTATGTTGGGTGTGTGGAATGTTGCGTTTGTGGTATATTGGGTGTGTTGTGTGCTGCGTATGTGGTATGTTGGGTGTATGGAATGTTGTTTATCTGGTATATTGGGTGTGTTGTGTGCTGCGTGTGTGGTATGTTGTGTGAGTGGTATGTTGGGTGTGTGGTATGTTGGGTGTGTGGTATGTTTAAACTTATAAACTAACTTATTTACTAAACCCTTTTAACAACCCCCCATATACATTAACAACCATAACTGCTTTACCACACGATCTTACGTTAAAAGCCTTGGTCCACTTAGGCAGGATACAAGGTTTTATAATTAGGACAAGCTAGGGTAAAGTTTACTTGAAAAGAACTCGAAAGCTTGAAGCAGCTTGAGTTAGTAAGCCCCACGTAGTACCCTATCACAACACAAACACTTAGGGATGCCCAAACACTGGTTTATACTACACAATATCTATACAAATTACACCAGCCTATCTAGTAGCACGGTTCCACAGAACGGTACTTATCTTAGCGGTTACGGTAGCTTTAGGTAAGAGAAAGGGAGAAGGAGGAGGAGAATGGAGACAGAGCCACACACGGAAGATGTTGTCACAACCACAGCCTGAACAGAGAAGGCCGAAGGAGCCTCCAGTCCGAGCTCTCTCCAAGTTGTTGTTGTCGGGAAGATAAGTAGCTGTTCGTGCAGCATATAAACATTACAAATCTTCACCGACGTACAATACTGTTTACTTTACTAGTTCTAAGAATAGTCTATAATTAGTTTAATGTTATAATTAATCAACAACAAGCTCAGACTGAATGCTCTGTGAAAAACAGGATTCATCTTACGTTTGGCAAGGAATAAGGCATACTCCCGGTTTTAAGGAGCCCTGATATAAATATTATTGTAATTAAATATCCTTCTCACGTGATCCAATTCTATGAATTAATGTACAGTAATTATTTAGAGCTCAAATTGACCTCTGGTTTCCATCTAAGGAACTCAGAGTCGTAACACCACCAGTGCCAGTCTTGGTGGTCCACACTATGACCACCAGTGCCAGTCTTGGTGGCCCACATTATGACCACCAGTGCCAGTCTTAGTGGCCCACATTATGACCACCAGTGCCAGTCTTGGTGGCCCACATTATGACCACCAGTGCCAGTCTTGGTGGCCCACACTATGACCACCAGTGCCAGTCTTGGTGGCCCACATTATGACCACCAGTGCCAGTCTTAGTGGCCCACATTATGACCACCAGTGCCAGTCTTAGTGTCCCACATTATGACCACCAGTGCCAGTCTTGGTGGCCCACACTATGACCACCAGTGCCAGTCTTAGTGGCCCACATTATGACCACCAGTGCCAGTCTTGGTGGTCCACACTATGACCACCAGTGCCAGTCTTAGTGGCCCACATTATGACCACCAGTGCCAGTCTTGGTGGTCCACACTATGACCACCAGTGCCAGTCTTGGTGGTTCACATTATGACCACCAGTGCCAGTCTTGGTGGTCCACATTATGACCACCAGTGCCAGTCTTAGTGGCCCACATTATGACCACCAGTGCCAGTCTTGGTGGCCCACACTATGACCACCAGTGCCAGTCTTGGTGGTCCACACTATGACCACCAGTGCCAGTCTTGGTGGCCCACACTATGACCACCAGTGTTACATTGTTTAATCGTCTCTGAAGTGCAATTAACTGACACAATGACAAGTGTAGGTCAGATTTGGCCTCGCTTCTCAACCATTTCTGACTGTGTGACAAGCGTCAAATAATAGATGGTTTTTATTAGCCAGAAGCGAACGAACCTAAACAACACACATAACTTATCGATCAAATAACTTCTTTGATCAATAAACCTCGGTAGCGTCAATATTGCGGTGCTCTGAATTTTTTAAACCTCCGTAATTAGTACGCTGTCATTAAAAATATGGGGAGTATACGCAGCTGTCTACCGAGGAATGTTGCTAATAATGGCCTTCTGTGATATTCCGCTCAGCATTTACCCCAGGCATCAGATCACAGGTTCCGAAAAAAACGCCAGTTTCATCTGTACTACCAATGCTCAAATGTACCTTTATATATTTCCAAAAAGGTATACCATTAAATCTACAAATGTTTGTTTAATAATTAATTTCAACCTATTTTCTCAAGTTGCCTATATATATATATATATATATATATATATATATATATATATATATATATATATATATATATATATATATATATATATATATATATATGTCGTACCTAGTAGCCAGAACGCACTTCTCAGCCTACTATGCAAGGCCCGATTTGCCTAATAAGCCAAGTTTTCATGAATTAATGTTTTTTCGACTACCTAACCTAACATAACCTAACTTTTTCGTCTACCTAACCTAACCTAACCTAACCTATAAAGATAGGTTAGGTTAGGTTAGGTAGGGTTGGTTAGGTTCGGTCATATATCTACGTTAATTTTAACTCCAATAACAAAAAATTGACCTCATACGTAATGAAATGGGTAGCTTTATCATTTCATAAGAAAAAAATTAGAGAATATATATTAATTCAGGAAAACTTGGCTTATTAGGCAAATTGGGCCTTGAATAGTAGGCCGAGAAGTGCATTCTGGCTACTAGGTACGACATATATATATATATATATATATATATATATATATATGTCGTACCTAGTAGCCAGAACTCACTTCTCAGCCTACTATTCAAGGCCTGATTTGCCTAATAAGCCAAGTTTTCCTGAATTAATATATTTACTATAATTTTTTTCTTATGAAATGATAAAGCAACCCTTTTCTCTATGTATGAGGTCAATTTTTTTTTATTGGAGTTAAAATTAACGTAGATATATGACCGAACCTAACCAACCCTACCTAACCTAACCAAACCTATATTTATAGGTAAGGTTAGGTTAGGTAGCCAAAAAAATCTAGGTTAGGTTAGGTTAGGTAGGTTAGGTAGACGAAAAAACATTAATTCATGAAAACTTGGCTTATTAGGCAAATCGGGCCTTGAATAGTAGGCTGAGAAGTGCGTTCTGGCTATTAGGTACGACATATATATATATATATATATATATATATATATATATATATATATATATATATATATATATATATATACATATAAAACGTAAGTTGACTCAATTAAGCATAATCTCGTAATTCTGAAAAAGTATATGGAAAATGTGCTTTTCAAACTAAAACTTATGCAAATTGTGTCGTTGGGAGCGAGTCGCTGGCAGCGGTTTGCGTGTGGTCGAGGTAAACGGTGTGTTTATGTGTGTTTGGTGCCAAATAGAGCTTTGCTGAATACTTAATAATAGTGTTTCATTGTTTAACAATTAACCCGAAGCACGATGAAAATTTTGTTACTTTTAAAGTTTTTGTTGCATATACTTATATGTATATAAGGTGCAGTTTTAGGTGCAGGGTGTATACATAAATATATATATATATATATATATGTCGTACCTAGTAGCCAGAACGCACTTTTTGGCCTACTATGCAAGGCCCGATTTGCCTAATAAGCCAAGTTTTCCTGAATTAATATATTTTTTCTATTTTTTTTCTTATGAAATGATAAAGATACCCATTTCATTATGTATGAGGTCAATTGTTTTTCATTGAAGATAAAATTAAAATAGATATATGACCGAACCTAACCAACCCTACCTAACCTAACCTAACCTATCTTTATAGGTTAGGTTAGGTTAGGTAGCCGAAAAAGTTAGGTTAGGTTAGGTTAGGTAGGTTAGGTAGTCGAAAAACAATTAATTCATGAAAACTTGGCTTATTAAGCAAATCAGGCCTTGCATAGTAGGCTGAGAAGTGAGTTCTGGCTACTAGGTACGACATATATA
Source organism: Procambarus clarkii (assembly GCF_040958095.1). NCBI lineage: Eukaryota > Metazoa > Arthropoda > Malacostraca > Decapoda > Cambaridae > Procambarus > Procambarus clarkii. Next base: position 36,132,906 of record NC_091172.1, read on the forward strand.
TATATATATATATATATATATATATATATATATATATATATATATAAATATATATATATATATATATATATATATATATATATATATATATATATATATATATATATATATATATATATATGTCGTACCTAGTAGCCAGAACGCACTTCTCAGCCTACTATGCAAGGCCCGATTTGCCTAATAAGCCAAGTTTTCATGAATTAATGTTTTTTCGACTACCTAACCTAACATAACCTAACTTTTTCGTCTACCTAACCTAACCTAACCTAACCTATAAAGATAGGTTAGGTTAGGTTAGGTAGGGTTGGTTAGGTTCGGTCATATATCTACGTTAATTTTAACTCCAATAACAAAAAATTGACCTCATACGTAATGAAATGGGTAGCTTTATCATTTCATAAGAAAAAAATTAGAGAATATATATTAATTCAGGAAAACTTGGCTTATTAGGCAAATTGGGCCTTGAATAGTAGGCCGAGAAGTGCATTCTGGCTACTAGGTACGACATATATATATATATATATATATATATATATATATATATATATATATATATATATATATATATATATATATATATATATACATATAAAACGTAAGTTGACTCAATTAAGCATAATCTCGTAATTCTGAAAAAGTATATGGAAAATGTGCTTTTCAAACTAAAACTTATGCAAATTGTGTCGTTGGGAGCGAGTCGCTGGCAGCGGTTTGCGTGTGGTCGAGGTAAACGGTGTGTTTATGTGTGTTTGGTGCCAAATAGAGCTTTGCTGAATACTTAATAATAGTGTTTCATTGTTTAACAATTAACCCGAAGCACGATGAAAATTTTGTTACTTTTAAAGTTTTTGTTGCATATACTTATATGTATATAAGGTGCAGTTTTAGGTGCAGGGTGTATACATAAATATATATATATATATATATATATATATATATATATATATATATATATATATAAATATATATATATATATATATATATATATATATATATATATATATATATATATATATATATATATATATATATATATATATGTCGTACCTAGTAGCCAGAACGCACTTCTCAGCCTACTATGCAAGGCCCGATTTGCCTAATAAGCCAAGTTTTCCTGAATTAATATATTTTCTCTATTTTTTTTCTTATGAAATGATAAAGCTTCCCATTTCATTATGTATGAGGTCAATTTTTTTTTATTTGAGTTAAAATTAACGTAGATATATGACCGAACCTAACCAACCCTACCTAACCTAACCTAACCTATCTTTATAGGTTAGGTTAGGTTAGGTAGCCGAAAAAGTTAGGTTAGGTTAGGTTAGGTAGGTTAGGTAGTCGAAAAACAATTATTTCATGAAAACTTGGCTTATTAGGCAAATCGGGCCTTGCATAGTAGGCTGAGAAGTGCGTTCTGGCTACTAGGTACGACATATATATATATATATATATATATATATATATATATATATATATATATATATATATATATATATATGTATATATATATATATATATATATATATATATATATATATATTTATATATTTATATATATATATATATATATATATATATTTATATATATATATATATATATATATATATATATATATATATATATATATATATATATATATATATATATATATATATATATATATATATATATATATATAACTGAAAACTCACACCCCAGAAGTGACTCGAACTCATACTCCCAGAAGCAACGCAACTGGTATGTACAAGACGCCTTAATCCACTTGACCATCACGACCGGACAAAGTTTGTGAGTTTTCAGTTGCATATTGTCCTGGGGACCATTCAGGCTTGTTCGCATATATATATATATATATAAAGGGAGTACCACCTCTAGCTGGAAGAAGGAGGACCCATAGCCTCGGAGGAAACCACGCATAACGCATTAGAGGGAATGTTTAGATCCACTCCAATACAGTTTCTGTGTGCTTTTCTCCTACCACCCCCTTCCTTAAATATTTTTTGTGCTTTATTATGCATTTGATGGTTACAAGGTTACATTGGCTGATACAAAAATAATAATGCAAAAAGGTGCTTAAAGGTTATGGATCTCTTGATGAACACAACAATACATATATATATATATATATATATATATATATATATATATATATATATATATATATATATATATATATATATATTGTGACGATAATCTCCTTCAAGAGATTGAGCCTGCTCTTCCCTCCATAATTACGTCGTCGAAATTATATAAAACGACTATGGAAGACATGTCCAACAACAACAACAACACCAGCAAGGCTTGCCAGGGTGAGCAAAACGTATGCAGCCAGCCACCTGTTCGTACTCAAACCACCAAACTACATGTTGATCGCTACCGGCTCCGCTGATTGGTCGCCGGTCTGGCTGCACCTGCACTCGCCCCCCCATACTACTTGATGTCTGGGGTCGCACCAACCCCAGACTCAGAATGTTCAGTGCTCTCGTTGTCACCACTCCTCCCGGCTAGACGCTAGCGTGTACTGAGAGAAGTGGTGGCTTAAAGCCAATATTCCAACACCTCCCATTTACTTTGTATTGCACTTCTTGTTATTTTGCCTTAACGTAACTTTTCATTGTGTCATTTAATTATTCTTATTATTTTGATTGATTGATTTTATTATAAGAATTTGTTTGTGCATTTTATTCATGTTTTGATTTAATTAACGTAATTAAAATTTCATTGTTAAAGTTTACTTGTGTTTTGTGTGTCTTCTCCTTACCTTACCACAGACGAAGTTCCAGTTTTTTCTATTTTTTTTTTATAACTATGTGACGAGGCCATACCCCTAGCCTTAAACAGCCGAACACCAACGCGTTACCGTCACAATATATATATATATATATATATATATATATAAGTAAGTAATTCCAGTAAGTAATGCAATAGTGGCGTCTCTGCTTCTGTTCCACAGATATGACACTCTAACTATTGGGTTCATTACCTCCCAGCAACACTTGTAACCAAGTTTGATTCTGTGTATGGCTACTGCAATCTCTCTGGATATCTTTTTGCCAGGCTTGAAAGAGGAGTACCCAGTGGCTTGTTCGTACCATAACGCAGTGGATCTTCCTTCTACTACTTTGGCTCTGTGGCGACGTTTGATAGTTGGGCGTTTTTTCCTCTTGATTTGCTCCTTAATCAGTAAAATATTTGGAGGTACTTGAACCTGTACAACAGGTAGAGCAGTAGCAGTTTTTGCTAATAAGTCCTGCCTTTTCATTACCATCGATGCCAATGTGACTTGGTATCCAATTTAGGGTGATTGACAGCCCTAGATTATGGGCTTCTTTTCTTACATGTTGGATTTCTGTGAGGAGTTGTATATCATCTCTGTGCTGACTGGATAACAATGCCTGGAGCGAAGATTTAGAGTCGGTATGAATGATGACATCATGTAAATTATTCTCAATTGAATAGTTTATGGCCTCCTTTAGGGCATATAATTCTGTTTGCAATGTTGTGCACCCACTATTTATGCTTTATGGATGGTAATGTAAACTGCTGCCTCAGAAGAACCTCTTTCTTGACCAACTGATCTGTCTGTGAAGATGTGAATCGTTGTCAGTCTTGAGATGGTTTCCATTTGCTGTTCTATGACTGCTTTGAGCCTCTGCGAGTCACATGCTGATTTTTTTCACTGGTAATCCTTCAATGATTATCTTTAGACTCGATTCTTCACATGGAGGAGGCTGCCAAAAGAGTTGATATGGTCTACCTTCCCCGTTGTTTTTTATTATCCTTTTCAAGTCCAATTTACAAGTCAAGTATTGGACAAGTATTAATCGCCCCTTAATTGATCTATCAAAAACTGGATCTAAGTTATATAAACCACTGCTAATGTTCAAATTACATTCATTTGTAATCTGTGTTAAAGCACATACAATTGTGTTCCTGTTATAAGTGATTTTACAATTCGTTATTGAAGAAGCCATGTCACAATCAATTTGGTGAACATTTTCTGACAAATGAACAAACATATCATTAGACAATTGGCCATGTCTTACAGAGTATTTATGTTGCTCAATTCTACATTTCAAATCTTTAGATGTTTGCTCAACATAGAACCTATTACAGTCTTTACAAGGTATTTTATAAATGACACAATTATCACTACGAGGTCTGTTTCTAACTAACAGTTTACCAACAGTATTTTCGTAGCTAAACAGTATATATACATATACAGACCTCGTAGTGATAATCAAAAAGTTTCAAGGCCTTGACCATATTTTCAAACCCAGAGAAATATGGTAAACATAACACATTCTTTGGGTAATTTTTTTTTCACTTGCATATATTATTATAATATGTACCACGTGCTTTGGTACGGCAAACTTCCAAAAAACTCAGTGGGATAACAAAGCTTGAGACCAATAGAATCAATATTCTTAAACTCTTCATCTAAGAATTCTGGACTCACAACCCGAAGATCTCTTAGATACATTGAAGATAAAATTGATTTTTTTTCACATTGTATCTATGCCCTGAGAAATAATGAACATAAGATAATTTATTCGTAAGTTTTCTGTAAACAGAAAGCTTTAGTGAAAAATCTTCCCTCTGAATAAGTACATCTAGGAATGGCAAACATTTATCAATTTCAGTCTCCATAGTAATTTTTATAGAGGTGACTTGATCATTAAGTTTTGCTACAAATTCGTCTGCGTTTACATCTGAAGGCCATATACACAAAATATCATCAACATATCTAAACTATAGAATGATTCTTGGGTAATTTTTTAAACAAATTTCTTTTCAAAGAATTCCATGTACAAGTTTGAAAGCAACGTCGATAAAGGATTCCCCATTGCCATTCCAAAAGTCTGTAAATAATACTCATTACTAAAGGTAAATTTACATTCTTTAATGCACAACTAAACAAGATTGGCAATAATATCAGGGGAAAGAGGTAAAACATGATTCATTAGTTCATGAGCAAGATTATCAAGAATATCATCAACCGGTACCTTTGTAAACAAGTTAATCAGTTTTGACGTTTGTTCCTTGTTTACAAAGGTACCGGTTGATGATATTCCTGATTATCTTGCTCATGAACTAATGAATCATGTTTTGCCTCTTTCTGCTGATATTTTGTCAGTCTTGTTAAGTTGTGTATTAAAGAATGTAAATTTACCTTTAGTAATGAGTATTATTTACAGACTTTTGGAATGTCAATGGGGACTCCTTTATCGCCATTGCTCTTGTTATCGTGAGACCTGCGGTGATGGCGTGGAAGGAAATGATGGTCCGGCGTTCGCAGCATCTTCAGCCGGAGGAGCACATCTGGCGGTGATTAATGTTTCCCGCGGGACCATTTATACCTGATGGGGATAACCTTAATGATCCACTTGGCTATCTTGAAACTGGGCAAGTGACGGGGGTAAAACGTTTTGGCCAAGTGTTTGGGGGGGGGGATAAGCCTCCTGGCCAAGTGGTATGAGAAACCTTTTTAGCTAAGTATTTGATTTTATTATTCTTATCTAAGTTGACTGGGATTAACTTCTTGGTCAAGAGAAGAGTTATGTACTTCTTGGACAAGTGGCTGGAAATATTCATCTTGGAAACGTTGTTTGATTTAGACGTCACTTGACGACCTCTCGGTAATAAACAATTTGTTTTCAGTAAGGTTTAGAACTCATTTATGCAAGAGAACACTGGGCTATTCATAATGTAGCGGCCTTCGTGAGCTTCATCCATCACTATGCTGCCGTTCCCTCATTATCGCTCCTTCCATTTGTACACCTGCCTCCTCCAGCCTTTACACGCTGCACCCCTTCATACACTTCTCTACTGCGCCTCTACACCCACACACCAAACACAGTAGTTTCAAACCATTGTATGACAAAGATTGCTGGGAAGAAGGGACACCATGAGCGTAGCTCTCATCCTGTAACTACACTTAGGTAATTACACCTGACTCCTCCCACTACTCTTCCACCGCCACGCCAGTTCTACCCATTACTCCATCACAATCCCACCCGAGCCAGATGCTCGTTTCGCATGTTACACAAATGTATATCCAGAACATCAAAATGCTACAGCAACCCACGTTCCCACCCTCTAAACCACACCCACTCCCACCCTCCCGCATTACCCCACCCCCCCTTCCCCACCCAACACTTTCCGTCACCTCAAATCCAATCAAATACCCCCCCCCCCTCCAAACCGACCCGATATGATTAGTGACGCTTAAACGTTATTCATCCATCTGCCCCCTTTCTTTGTGGCCAAGAGGACTTTCTTCTTCAAGCCATTCTGTCAACCCGAATTTTACAATAACTTCCTCGAAATTTCCAGAAAGTTTGTAAAATAGAACCTTGTTTCAAGTTTGGGGGTTTCAGTGTCCCGTCTGACGTCTCCAAAGTGATTTTTGCCATGCCATAAGTCTCAGCTTGTTTATTCTGCTCCAGTAAACTTTGTGCTTGTGATCCAATCATTCGCTTTGGCTTCTATAGGTCCCTTTCGAACGGGAACATGGATTAGGAGAGTCAACAAACTTCGACAACCATACACTTCAAGTGAGGCAAAGTATTTGGAAAATCTTTGCTCTCGTCATCATCAGTAAAAATTTATCTGAACCGGTAATTATGGTTAAGATAAACCCACAATACCTGATACACACACAGCTAACATAATTCATTAAAAAAATATGAAATGTTAATTCTCCCATTCTGGAAAATCAATGTATTTTCTTTACCTACGTAACACAATTACTGATAGTTTCAGCAAGGGTAAAGTGGGGTGAGAGATTAGGTCCGAGGGAGTCTCTTCACCGTGGAGAAAATTAAAGAAACGGAAAAAGAATAGAAAAAGCTGTTATCGTTTTCCTCACACTCAAGAGGATTATACTTCAGCCACCAACACTATCTCGTGATGCTCTCAGACGAGAGAGAGAGAGAGAGAGTGAGAGAGACAGAGAGAGAGAGAGAGAGAGAGAGAGAGAGAGAGAGAGAGAGAGAGAGAGAGAGAGAGAGAGAGAGAGAGAGAGAGAGAGAGAGAGAGAGAGAGAGAGAGAGAGAGAGAGAGAAAGAGAAAGCGAGGAAGAGAGAAAGATGTATGGTGAGATATCTATGAATGGCTTACCAGAGGATGGGTTGCTGATTATACAAAAATATATGTATATATATATATATATATATATATATATATATATATATATATATATATATATATATATATATTTATATATATATATATATATATATATATATATATATATATATATATATATATATATATATATATATATGTGTGTGTGTGTGTGTGTACTCACCTAATTGTACTCACCTAATTGTGCTTGCGGGGGTTGAGCTCTGGCTCTTTGGTCCCGCCTCTCGACCGTCAATCAACTGGTGTACAGATTCCTGAGCCTATTGGGCTCTATCATATCTACATTTGAAACTGTGTATGGAGTCAGCCTCCACCACATCACTTCCTAATGCATTCCATTTACTAACTACTCTGACACTGAAAAAGTTCTTTCTAACGTCTCTGTGGCTCATTTGGGTACTCAGTTGGGTGTGTGTGTGTGTGTGTGTGTGTGTGTGCATTGTGTGTGTGTGTGTGTGTGTGTGCATTGTGTGTGTGTGTGTGTGTGTGTGTGTGTGTGTGTGTGTGTGTGTGTGTGTGTGTGTGTGTGTGTGTGTGTGTGTGTGTGTGTGTGTGTATGAGAGAGAAGCCTAACAGACAATAAACAACGGGAAGGTACAATAGGGCCCCCTTCCATAACCCGATAATTTACCTAAATTTTTCCACGTCCACCGGTGAAGCGCCGATAGGGACTGCCTGGCTGATTTAATTAAAACCTGCGCCGGTTACCATGAAAATATTAGTCATGATATCCCCGAGGTTGGCTGTTCGTTCCACTATTTCATATTTCTCTATTATATTTTACTTCTGCTTCCATATTTCTTTTGCTTCTATGTTATAATTGCTCTGTATTACGTACATGCATTCTCAACTATGCGGATCTTTGCTTCCCTTGTTTCGCATTCATAAGTGGTGTAGGGTGAAGTTTTAGTTCACATAACACTTTTCGGGCGAAGGACCGGGCTTATCCTCCCCGCCAGGACCAGAAAGGTAACCCCTTGTTTCCCTGTTTGACGGAAACAACATTCTTTATTCGATATTCTCTATACTTGCTGCTGAGGACGTACAATGTTCACCATGCACCATCTTCACCTCTCGCTGTCATTATTAATCATGATTTTCAATGCATTTGATCTTCACCATGTACTTTATTGTTTACACACACACGATCTTCACATAACATGTCACTATACACGGTAATCTGCTCTTAAAATCTCCTCTATATTCATTTCTCACTTCACGCACCTCTTCTTCACACACCCTTTTTCACACACCCTGCTTCACAGACCCTTCTTCACACACCTTTCTTCACACACCCTTCTTCACACACCTTTCTTCACACATTCTTCTTCACACACTCTTCTTCACACACTCTTCTTCACACACCTTTCTTCACACACCTTTCTTCACACATTCTTCTTCACACACCCTTCTTCACACACCCTTCTTCACACACCCTTCTTCACACACTCTTCTCCACACACCCTCATCACTTCTTCAGGTGATGAAACTGAGAAAGGGGAGAACAGATACAAAAAGAATGACAAGGTGGTGTATGTGAGTAACTCAACAAGAGATTCCACGAGGTCTTCACGATAGAACAAGGAGAAGCCCCTGCACTAAATGAGGAGGAGCCAAACCAAGCAACCTTGGAGGAATTTGACCTCACCAGTGATGAGGTCAAATAGGAGTCTGTTGGAGCTGAATGTGACAAAGGTTGTTGGACCTGATAAAATTTCACCGTGGATACTAAAAGAAGGTGCAGAAGAACTAAGTGTGCTATTCTCTATGGTGTATAACAAATAGGTCACTGGAAACAGGAGACCTAACGAAAAACCGGATGACATCTAATGTAGTCCAAATATACAAAAAGGGTGACAGGCAAGAGGCACTGAACTACAGGCCAGTTTCCCCAACTTGTATATCATGCAAGGTGATGGAGAGGATCGTGAGAAAATGGCTCGTAAACCATCTGGAGGGGAAATAGCTTTGTAACACAACACCAGCATGGGTTCTGAGATGGTGAATCGTGCCTCACAGGTTTAATAGAATTCTTTGACCAAGAAACAAAAATTAGGCAAGAAAGAGAAGAGTGGGCAGATTGCATTTTCTTGGACTGTCAAAAAGCCTTTAACACAGCACCTCATAAAAGGCTGTTACAAAAGTTGGTGATTCAGGCAGGAGTGAATGGCAAGGTGCTCCAGTGGATAAGGGACTATCTAAACATCATGAAACAGCGAGTAACTGTGAGGGGAAGACATCAGAGTGGCGAGATATCAACAGCGGAGTCCAACAGGGCTCTGTATTTGGACCTATCCTGTTTCTAATATATGTAAACGATCTTCCAGAGAGTATAGACTGATTCCTTTTAATGTTTGCTAACGATGCAAAAATTATGAGAAGAATGAAGACAGATGAAGATAGACAGAGACTACAGGACGACCTGGACAAACTTGAGGAATAGTCTAGAAAATGGCTTTTAAAGTTCAACTCAGGAAAATGTAAAGTAATGCAATTAGGCGAAGGGAGCAGAAGACTCCCTCACCTCCCAAATGGTACTCAACGTACCATATGGGTGGTGAAATCATGCAAGAGTCAAATAGAGAGAAAAATTGGGGGGTTAATATTACACCGAACCTGTCCCCAGAGGCCCACATCAAAAGGATATCATCAGCGGCATATGCTAGACTGGTCAACATAAGAACTCCCTTTAGAAACTTGTTTAAGGGATCATCCGGGACCGTGTATACCGCCTTTGTCAGACCAATCCTGGAATATGCATCTCCAGCCTCGAGTTCATACCCAGTTAAACACAATACAAAGTTAGAGAATATTCAGAGCTATGACAACAGATTAGTCCCGGAACTGAGAGTATGAGCTATGAGGGAAGGCTAAGGGAGCTGAACCTCACGTTCTTGAAAAACAGAAGTGTAAGGTGAGACATGATAACCACCTACAGAACTCTCAGAGGAATTGACAGGGTGGACAAAGACAAATTCTTTAACTCAGGTGTAACACGAATAAGGGAACACAGGTGGAAACTTAGTACCCAGATGAGCCACAGAGTCATTAGAAAGGATATTTTCAGTGTCAGAGTAGATAACAAATGGAATGCATTAGGCAGTGATGTGATGGAGGCTGACTCCATACACAGTTTCAAATGTAGATATGATATAGCCCAGTAGGCTCGAGAATCTGTACAACAGTTGATTGACGGTTGGGAGGCGGGACCAAAGAGGCAAAGCTCAACCCGCGCAAACACAATAAAGTGAGTACACACCCTTCTTCACACACCTTCACACATTTGTCGTTTTACATAATTTTAAACAAACACTTTCATGATATGTTGTGTCCCTCATCACGGTTCTCCGAGCGCACGATACAGAGTTCACGCGGGCGGAAAAAATCACCATTCTTCTATAGCTGAATAGTATACTCTGGGCTTACCGAGGTGAAACGACCTTTGTACTTGGACCTCTTCCAGAAAAGCTCTTAATCACCATTCCAAATTTAGTTGCATTGCGTCACCGCTTTATATCCACACACACACACCCACACACATGAATCCTAGGGTCCGGGTTCTATCCCCGGTGATGGCAGAAAAAAAGAGAGTTTCTTTCACCCTGATGCCCTTGTTACTTAGCAGTAAACATATACCTGGAAGTTAGACAGCTGTTACGGGCTGCTACCTGTGTGTGTGTGTGTGTGTATGTGTGTGTGTGTGTGTGTGTGTGTGTGTGTGTGTGTGTGTGTGTGTGTGTGTGTGTGTGTGTGTGTGTGTGTGTGTGTGTGTGTGTGTGTGTACTCACCTAGTTGTACTCACCTAGTTGTGTCTGCAGGAACGAGCATTGACTCTTGGATCCCGCCTTTCGAGCATCGGTTGTTTACAGCAATGACTCCTGTCCCATTTCCCTATCATACCTGGTTTTAAAATTATGAATAGTATTTGCTTCCACAACCTGTTCCTTAAGTGCATTCCATTTTCCCACTACTCTCACGCTAAAAGAAAAGTTCCTAACATCTCTGTGACTCATCTGAGTTTCCAGCTTCCATCTATGTCCCCTCGTTCTGTTACTGTTCCGTATGAACATTTCATCTATGTCCACTCTGTCAATCCCTCTGCGTATTTTATACGTTCCTATCATGTCCCCCCTCTCCCTTCTTCTTTCTAGTGTCGTAAGGCACAGTTCCCTCAGGCGCTCCTCATACCCCATCCCTCGTAGCTCTGGGACGAGTTGCAAACCTCTGAACCTTTTCCAGTTTCATTATATGCTTCTTCAGATGGGGACTCCATGATGAGGCGGCATACTCTAAGACTGTGTGTGTGTGTGTGTGTGTGTGTGTGTGTGTGTGTGTGTGTGTGTGTGTGTGTGTGTGTGTGTGTGTGTGTGTGTGTGTGTGTGTGTGTGTGTGAGTGTGTTTGTATGTGTGTGTGTGTGGCTGTGTGTGTGTGTGTGTGTGTGTGTTTGTGTGTGTGTGTGTGTGTGTGTGTGTGTGTGTGTGTGTGTGTGTGTGTCACCTAGTTGTACTCACCTAGTTGTGCTTGCGGGGGTTGAGCTCTGGCTCTTTGGTCCCGCCTCTCAACCGTCAATCAACAGGTGTACAGGTTTCTGAGCCTATTGGGCTCCATCATATCTACATTGAAACTGTATGTGGAATCAGCCTCCACCACATCACTTCCTAATGCTTTCCATTTGTCTATTACTTTGACACCGAATTTTTTTAACGTCTCTTATGGCTCATTTGGGCACTCAGCTTCCACCTGTGTCGCCTTGTTCGTGTCCTTGCGTGATAAAGAGTTTGTCTTTGTACACCCTGTCAATTCCCTGAGAATTTTGTAGGTGATTATCATGTCTCCCCTTACTCTTCTGTTTTCCAGTGATGTGAGGTTCAGCTCCCTTAGTTTTTCCTCGTAGCTCATACCTCTCAGTTCCGGGACCATTCTGGTGGCAATCCTCTGAATTTTCAATAACTTTGCCTTGTGTTTAACTAAATATGGACTCCAGGCTGGAGTCCATATTTAGTGTAGTCAAGTGTAGATTTGGTAGAGCCCAATACGCTCGGGAACGTGCACATTAGTTGACAGTTGAGTGGTGTTACCAAAGAGGCAGAGTTTAACCTCGTACGCACAACTAGGTGAGTACAACTAGGTGTGTCCAGACACACAGACATACACAGACACGCGCGTACGCACAAACACACGCACAGGAGCATCACGACTTAGTGGACAGCGCTCGGGGGTCGTAGTCCTAAAAGACTGGGTTCTTTTCCCGACCGAAACAAAACAATTTTTTTTAACAGAAAATAGGTAGCTGGGAGTTAAACATCTGCTACTGGAAACTTCTTGGAAAGGTGTGTGTGATACACAGTTTAAAATTTAGATTTGATGGAGCTCGTGAAGCTCATGAATTTGTACCCTAGTAGATTTACGGTTAAGAGGCGGGACCAAAGGGCCAAAGCTCAACCCCAGCAAGCATACATAGGTGAGTACAACTTGGTGAGTTTACAAACAAACACACACACACATTCTCCCCATATGATCAGCCGCAAAGCATTAGGGGCGTGGCGGCTGAGTGGTTATCGCTCGCTCTCCTAGTCCTAATGACCGGGATTGATTCTTGGCAGTGGCGGATACAAATTGGCAAAGTTTCTTTCATCTTGATGCTTCTGTTCACCTAGCAGTAAATAGGTACCTAGGAGTTAGACAGCTGCTTCCTGGGGATGTTTGTGTAAGTGTGTTAGAGATAAATATATGTAGTAGATATAATAGAGGAAAAATAGATTGGTTATAGAGGCGTTGTCTAAGAGCTAATAGCTCGATTCTGCAGGTACAACTAGTTAATATAAATGGTAAATACGTATACACCTACACACGCACAACAACTAATTTTAGATGAGAAACTTAACTGAAATCTGAAATTACATGTGGTGTATTCTTTTATATATCTGGAAATAATATTTAGCTATGCACCCAATACCGATTTTCCTCAAAAATGCAATTTTTCTAGAACATTTGGCAGTGATTTTTATCCCAAACACCTGTCCACTTGAGGTGAACTGATTTTCTTCTGTTTCAGAACCTAATAAATTAATAGATTGTTTTATGTAAGACTTTTCTTCCTTAGATTTATAGTAACTTGTATATTAGGTGCCTTTGTTAGACAACCATAGTCCGAAGGATTTTCTTCAGAATAGAGATCAAAATTCAAATAGTTTTCCATGTTGGTCATTCAAGTTCTCCTCAGGGACTGTAACAATTCAATTAGATTCCAATATTGTGTGTTGTGAGTAATGTTCTCATTGGGTTAGAGGATGTGTTGAGTAATGTTCTCATTGGGTGAGAGGATGTGTTGAGTAATGTTCTCATTGGGTGAGAGGATGTGTTGAGTAATGTTCTCTGTGGGTTAGAGGATGTGTTGAGTAATGTTCTCATTGGGTGAGAGGATGTGTTGAGTAATGTTCTCATTGGGTGAGAGGATGTGTTGAGTAATGTTCTCTGTGGGTTAGAGGATGTGTTGAGTAATGTTCTCATTGGGTGAGAGGATGTGTTGAGTAATGTTCTCTGTGGGTAAGAGGATCTACGTTATTGACAGAATTATTTTATTTAAATGATGTTCTTGAAATAAATTTCAATTAATTTTTTTCACACATACAATAGTTGAGGACGAGAGACCAAGACTCACCCTGAGATCTCACCAGCTACAGAGTTTTCTCCAGGATACTAACTAGCAGGGAAGCTCCTCTGATTATTAACTACCAAAGACTTTTGTGGATACCGGCTTCCAGGGGCTCTTCAGGAAACTCACTTCCAAAGGTTCTTGTAGATACCTGCTACCATGGTCTCCTGTGTACACCCGTTACCAGGGACTCCTCCTCTGGATACTCATTACCAGATGCTAGTGAATACTCACTACCGGGGGATTTCTGAATGCTGTTATAACCTCAGGTATCCTGAAGAACGAGTCTACCTGTCTGAGAGTTATTCCGCCTACCGGATCTAACTGAGAGGTCAGAGGAATTATAGATATATGAATATAAACTAAATAATAAATGTCAGTGAATAGTTTAAAGGCATGAACAGAGGACGAGCATGTAAATAAGTGACATGAAATGAGGTGACGATACTTTGCTGACATGATGTGAAGCTCGCGGGACGTCTTGGCCTTACTTGAGCAATAGATGTTGTGAGAAAGGGTTGTATTATGTTGAGCTCCTGGCAGAGGAGGAACCCCCTAACTGTGTGCTCCTTCAAGAGTAGGGAACCAAGCAGGCGTTGATGTGTGAAACCTGTTGTACAACTTCAAGTACTCAAGTCAGGACTAAAAGAAGCCTTGTGAGGAAGTCCTACGGCGATTTTTGTGGGTGCCCTGTGTGAGCGCCACTGTTGAGTTCCCGCCACCTTAGCGTCCTCGTGCCAGAGAATTCTACGATAAGCTAATATGACAGTTATTGCAGTGGTTGCCTGTGTTTGATCGTGTGCGCAGCGATCATGACAAGTGTTTATGTATATAGTATATATATTTTCTTGAGCCAGTGAACTAGGATAAAAGAGTAGAGATAGGAAAGCATCTTGGAGGGAGGAGTGATCCTCCCTCGACGAAGGTCAGTGGATGACTGAGGAGGGAAGCCTCCGGCAGCGGCAGCGGCCAGCAACATGTCAGGGCATATCTCAGAGTGGACCCGGCCTTGGAGAACTATATTTGTGCTATGTTCTATTAATCTATGCAGGTATAAAAAATTGAAGATGTTTAAGCTCTATTCAGTTATAGTTCAGTTGTGTGTGTGTAAACTAAAGTCTTTGAAAATGTAATAAGTTTTACGAAACGCGCTCAAGTGTCGCGTCAGACTAAAAATAAAAATGAATTTTGGAGAATTGATATTTCAATTACCATCAACAGTGAAAAGTAACATAAGAAAGATCGAGAAAATTCGTGTTAGAATTATTAATCTTACTTTTTCGGTCACATTTAATATATATATATATATATATATATATATATATATATATATATATATATATATATATATATATATATATATATATTTATATATATATATATATATATATATATATATATATATATATATATATATATATATATATATATATATATATATATATATATGTCGTACCTAGTAGCCAGAACGCACTTTTCTGCCTACTATGCAAGGCCCGATTTGCCTAATAAGCCAAGTTTTCATGAATTAATTGTTTTTCGACTACCAAACCTAACCTAACTTTTTCGGCTACCTAACCTAACCTAACCTATAAAGATAGGTTAGGTTAGGTTAGGTAGGGTTGGTTAGGTTCGGTCATATATCTACGTTAATTTTAACTCCAAAAAAAAAATTGACCTCATACATAATTAAATGGGTAGCTTTATCATTTCATTAGAAAAAAAATAGAGAAAATATATTAATTCAGGAAAACTTGGCGAATTAGGCAAATCGGGCCTTGCATAGTAGTCCGAGAAGTGCGTTCTGGCTACTAGGTACGACATATATATATATATATATATATATATATATATATATATATATATATATATATATATATATATATATATATATATATATATATATATATATATATAAGAACCGCACTACTTTGCTTAGTACGCAAGCCCCTAAGTGCCTAACAGGATGTGTGATTTTCATTATTTCTATATCTTTCTATCAAAACTAATTTATTCATTATAATAATATTGTACTATAATAAGAACAGGAATACCTTATTAATTTATGTTAGATTATGTTAGGCTAGGATAGGCTAGGATAAGATAGGTTACGTTAGGTTATGTTAGGTTATCTTAGTCTAGATTAGGATAGGTTAGGTAGGTTACATTAGCTTATGTTAAATTTCTGTTGGTTTTGACTCAAAGATTTTTATAATAACTATATATGTTATCCTTTCATAAG
Source organism: Procambarus clarkii (assembly GCF_040958095.1). Taxonomy (NCBI): domain Eukaryota; kingdom Metazoa; phylum Arthropoda; class Malacostraca; order Decapoda; family Cambaridae; genus Procambarus; species Procambarus clarkii. The sequence goes on from NC_091172.1 coordinate 36,148,952, forward strand.
AATTTTTTATATCATATTTCAGGAAAGTTTGGCTGTTAGGTAAAACATATATAACGAAATAACGATAAATATGTGTTAAACGTAATATATCATACTGTGGCCTAGAGTATCTTTAAATTATTCTCTCATTCTTAATTCATATTTGCTCACATGTTTATCATTATTTTTGTGAGGTAATTTAACTAAAATATTTAAATTAATATTTCAAATGTATGACTAAGTAAAAGTGATGCAATTAATTTTTAATTAACATACTAGCTGTACCAGGCCAAGCGTTGCTAGGGCTTGACGCACATGTTCACGCATGTGTGTTGCTGAGCCACAGCAACCTTCCTCAGTCTCCCAGTCCTCCCCACCTCTCCCCCTCCCCGTCTCCTCGTCCTCTCCACCATTCCTCACTCCCCCTTCCACTCGTCCTCTCAACCATTCCCCCCCACTCTCCCGTCCCTATGACCTCCCCACCATCCCCCACTCCGGCGTCCCCTTATCCTCACAACCATTCCCCACTCCACCGTCCCCTCGCCCTCCCCCTCTCCCATTCCCCTGTCCCCTCGTCCTCCCTACCATTCCCTTCCCCCGTCTCCTCGTCCTCCCCACCATCTCCCACTTCCCTGTCCACGTGTCCTCCCCACCATTATCCATTCCCATGTCACCTCGTCCCCACCATTCCCCAACTCCCCCATCGCCTTGTCCTCCCCATCATTCACCCCCCCTCCCTTGTGCCCTCGTCCTCCCCATTATCCCCAACTCCCTTCCCCTCGTCCTCCCCACCGTTCCCCACTCTTTCTTTCGATGCATTCCAAAATGATCTGATATTCCGATCAGAAAATAGGGAACGTCAAAGGATCTGATGTTCCCATCACTGAAAAATACGAAAATACTTAAAAAAAGAGAAATGAAAAAATGCAAAATTAAAAAACTAAACTATGCTCACAAATTGAACGGTATGGTAAACAACACAGCTCAATTCCAACGCCATGTCATACAAAATAATTAAATCAAAATGAAAATAAATCGAAATATATGAAAATTAAATTTAATAATGCCATTGGAAACATTGAAATGGAATCATAAATAAAATTGTATTGTATGTGTTGCTATTATGTGCAACAGATGGCGTTGTTTTTTTAAGGCATGTTTTTACCTGTCATGGGTGTGACATCTATATAGTAGATATATAAAAAACATGCACGTATTCGAATAGAACATTGTGTCTTAATTTCAAAGCAATCGATGAAGAACTTTCGGAGATTATAGCGTGTGTTGTTCTTACGTCCAACAGATGGTGCTGTTTTTCGTAAAAAGCATGTTTTTTTTCCTGTCACAGGTGAGGCATCTATATAGTTTGTATATAAAAACAAGCAATTATTCGAATGCAACGTTGTGTCAAAATTTCAAATCAATCGGTAAAAAGGTTTCGAAAATTTCCCTCGCATGAAAAAAAAAAAAAAATTGAAAAAAAAATGTTTTTTTTTTCCCGTCACAGACGTTACATCTATATATTATGTATATAAAAACCTGCTCGGATACGAATGGAACGCTACGCGAAAATTTCAAAGCAATCGGTGAAGAACTTTCGGAGATTAGCTATTTTGAGCAAACGAATATATATACATTTTTATTTATATAGATTAAGATATATCTGCATGTGTGCAGCTACCGTAAACTGTATTAATAATCTTGACTTGCAAATTCTGCATGTATTATAAGGATATCATCAAGAACACAAGACTGAATAAAGTAGCAGTGATACTGATATGTCACTGCTACCTTATTCCCTCCTGTAATTCAAATATATTATGACGTGCAACTCTGCGGGGTAATCAAGTCAGAGTTAACTTATTACGAACAATGTGCAAACGCAGACGAACAGTCAAAGTAACGTAGCTGAAGATATGATAACCAAACCACACTTAGTGAAGAAATGACGCCTTGCCTCAAACTTTCATTGCTTCTTCAATGTTCAAACTGATGTTCAGCATTGAAAATTGCATTATTAAAATTAATGTTACTTATACCATTCATATTCAGTATATTAATGGGCCTCATTTAAAAACCCTGTCAAGTACTTCACCAAAGTGTAGTATATTCTGTCTACAATCAAGACTCTTGCTTGTTTTGATGTCTGTGATAAATAGAATGATAAACTTCAATACCAATAAGAGTGATTGTCTGTCTGGTAGTCAGTCTATTCAGAGTCGGAGACCAGATGCTTGGGGCTAGCGTTATCCAAATTTGCAAGGGGAATTTTTTGTAATATGGGACGGACATAGGCTGGTCAGAGTGAGCCTAAATTCAATGCGTTATGAAATATTAGCATTTATAATTTCTCCCAGGCAGCTGGAGAGTAGAGCGACAGTCTCGCTTCCTGCTGGTCGGCGTTCAATCCCCGACCGTCCAAGTAGTTGGGCACCATTCCTTCGCCCTGTCCCATCCCATATCCTTATCCTGATCCCTTCCCAATACTGTACAGTCATAAAGGATTGACGTTTTCCCCTGATAGTTCAATTCCCTTCCCAGGCGTTTTTCATAGTCAAGTGTGAAACATCTGGTGTGACTCCCCTGGAGTCTTAGAGATCGTAATAATATATTTTCTGAGAAGGAAGTATATTGATGGTGAGAAGAAGGGTCACGGGGCAGATGGAGTGAAGAGTTGGGAAAAGGATGGAAAGATGGGGAGAGACCCGAGTGCAAGCAAGTACCTCTTTTACTTCAATATATGGAAATGTATGTTCGAGGTTGAATAGGGCGGGGGGGGGGGGGGAGGACGGGAGTGTGGGGATGAAGAAAATTAATGGCATTAGAGGGAAAAGGGTGAGAGAAGGAGTGGAAACAGAGGAGAGACTGCAGGAAGACGGATACAAGTGGAGAGAAGGGGAAGCTGAGGGAAGAGCGAGGATGTAGGGGAGATTATCAAGGAAAAGGGGGTAGAATCAGCGTGTCGGGGGAGAGACACACTGCCCCGGACACTACCGGCTACCCCTCTCCTCGTACCGTATCCCTCAAACCGAATTGGTCAACACTCTTGTATATAATACTAATCAGGATCTGTCTATCTATTAAGTAACGTGAACAGCTGAAAGTATATCAAAATAACATGGGTAAAAAATCAAACACTCAGCTACTGGTCTGAAAACATAAAAAGTGACGATGTTTCGTCCTGAGCCATAAACTTTCCTTACTAATTCATTGATTCTCTTTCTGTGGCACTTTCTTTGCACAACTTCATAAGAGTGTCAGCATTTTGTCAGGTACCATAGTTCACATCCTTATATGCTTAGACATTGATTTCTAAATTACGCTGTCAGTAATACTACTTTTTGGTCTCCATTTTAAAATCAGTACTCTTACTCTCTGATTTATATTATACCGTCATTACAACCACACTATGGTTAATATTGCCCCCGTCAATATTAACCATAGTGTGGTTAATATTGATCTAAACTATCACTCTATGGTCAACATTGCTCAGTCAGTACTCCCACTTTATAGTCAATTTTGCCCCGTCAGTACTATAAAACTATGACCAGTATTGCTCGGTCAATGCTATCATACCTAACTATCACATGTTCTATGCTCAACTTACAGTATCGTTTCTCTCTCATCAACATTAATCCGACAATATTATCACTCTCCGGACCCCAGTCACGCCGGCCGCCTCTGGTCTCCCATGGGTGGTCATCCCCCGAAAGTTTTGATCAGTTTGGGCCAATTGCTGCTGAAGACAATTAAAACTCCTGAAATTGCTGTGTATTAATTAGGCATTATTGAGTTTGGCGATGCCTTTAATTCCATGTATCATCTGCAAGATTGCTAGTATTTTTCTGACGTATTCAACAGAGGTTTATTCATCATTACCAAACGATGAATTAGTGAACCATTCGTAGCCAAGTTAAATTTGATGTGACATAAACTTGCTTCACCTCATTTAAGAGGGCCCAGTTAACAGTAGTCATAATGGATCTAATTATACCTAACTGGCCTTCCTAAATTCACCTTAACAAACCGGTGTCATCTAAACCAAGCTGTGATTTATCATGCATTTCCTCACATATTTACGAAACCTGTACATCTTTCCTGAGTCATGGTTGTTTTGTATAAATCTAATAAACATTTCATGAGCTCCGAAACACCACGAGGTGGTTTAAAAAGAATAACAACGAAACTATGTTAAGTTTCAAAGCTCGTAAACTGTTTAATAAATGTAAACAAAGCAGCCATAATTGTGAAGAGATGAATAGGTTTCGAAAGTGGATGCACTAATGCTTGATTAATCCTGGCTCGAGTCATCTTGCCATCAGATACCGAAGATGACGCCATCTGGGAATAGCTCCCTGCACTACACTGAACCTCTTATTCCTTTCCCTCGTTTACCGTTCTGGCTTAATCTGTTCCTGTTAGCTCATGACCCCGGAGATTGGACCCACTCTGTACCCACCTCCCCTTCCTCTCCCCCCAGACAAGCTTGTCTTCCCTCCCCCTCGACACCCCGCTATAATATACGTCACCTGACACCTTCCTCTAATCACCACCCAGAGTGCACCATCCATCATTTACCAGCCAACATTAATAGTCTTGATGATGACGAGAGTGAATGGCGGGAGCCCACGCGACCTTGAGGCCCAGTCAGGAATGCCAGGAGAATGGCATTCCAGTTGTGAACTGAATGGTATATAGAGTAGCTCTTAGCATATCTTGGTAATGATGAAACGAGAGCGGGAGAGCTCTAATTGTATGTGTTATGCACAGATGGTAGAACTGTAGATTTCAGCCTCCCAGATTGGCAGATGCAGTATGGGAATTTGATATTCATAAGACACTTGCAACCATGGTAGCCATTTCAAGGCTTGGAATCGGTGGTAACTGTCTGGAGTAAGGCGATATCCAACAGGAATACACCAATAAGTGGTCTTGTTAGCGCAGTACTAGAGTAGTATACAGCCATACGTGGCCTGAATACTGAATTACGGTTGTGGAATACAGCGACACCTCGCCTGTGTACCGGAACACAAATACAGCTTTACTTGAATGAATTCGGACATTATCTGAACATAAGAATATAAGAATCAAGGTAACTGCAGATGGCCTATTGGCCCATACGAAGCAGCTGCTATTTATATCCACCTGAAAGTACAATGCAAATGAAATCCATTTTTTAGATTAAATTTGTGAATTATTCCTTAGCTGGAGTGGGAAAGAAGCAATTAGTGTAGGTATGCAGGTAGTGCCTGGAGACGTGCGGAAGGTCAAGGGTTAAGGCTGTCTGAGTTGCAGAGAATTGTTGCACCTACGAACAGGAAACTTTTTTTGGTGTTTCTGTTAAGCATTAAAGTTTTCGCTACTAAACATAGTTTATTTCGCTTAGATAACATTCCTCTCTCAAGAGCATTTCTTGCATTTCTGAACTCGACGTCTCTCCTCTCATAACCGGGAGAGACGTCGAGTTCAGGACGTCTGAACTGAACGAGAAAAAAAAGTTCACCACAATAAATTAACCCGCTGCCACAGCGCTTTTGATCGAATCTAACGCAGTGATTCTCTCGGTTGTATTAACGAAAAGTGATTGTGTTTGCATAATGAAAATTGAACATTGGACAAAATGAAAAAGGCGTCTAAAACATAACTGACGGAGTGGAACATAGACAGAAAGACTCACGAGGACACGTGTAAGAGGCGAGATAAGACAGAGAAGTGGTGAGGAGACTAGCGAGAACACGTGTAACATTGCCAGATATGCAAGAAAAAGAATGATCGAACCCTGGTCCCTCAAGATCGGCGATATGTTACAGCTTAATCCTACCTGGAGGGACAACAAGCTTAGTTCATTAACACTTCAGAAGCTCGGAGATGACAGGATGTCGCTTGTGAGGTTGCCGGGGAGGCCACTACGGAGGTCGCATGAGAGGTCACGCAGGAGCTTGCCGCCGAGGGAGGAGTGGAGAGATCAGAGAGAGGCACGATAATAGGAAATCACAGCATTCGAAGATGAATAATTGAAGAGAGAAAATAGTGAAGAGAGGTGGAGGAGAGAATTAAAGGAGTCATGGATGGAACAAGAAAGGTGGAAGGGTACTCACCTAGTTGTGCTTGCGAGGGTTGTGCTCTGGCTCTTTGGTCCCGCCTCTCAACTGTCAATCAACTGGTGTACAGATTCATGAGGCAACTGGGCTCTATCATATATACATCTGAAACTGTGTATGGAGTCTGCCTCCACCACATCACTGCCTATTGCATTCCATCGGTTAACTACGCTGACTGAAAAAATTCTTCCTAATGTCTGTGTGGTTCATTTGGGTACTAAGTTTTCAACTGTGTCCCCTTGTTCGTGTTTCTCTCGTGCTAAGGCATTTGTCTTTGTCCACCCTGTCAATTCCCATGATAATTTTTTAGGTGGTTATCATGTCTCCCCTTCCTTACTCATCTGTTTTCCAGGGACGTGAAGCTCAGCTACTTTAACCTTTCCTCGTAGCTCATACCTCTCAGTTCCGGGACGAATCTGGTGGCATACCGCTGAATCTTTTCTTTTTCTTGTGCTTAACTAGGCATGGACTCCAGGCTGGAGCTGCATATTTCCGGACTAGTCTGACGTAAGTGGTATGCAGGGTTCTGAAAGCTTCCTTACACACGTCTATAAAGGCAGTTCTTATGTTGGCCAACCTAGCATATACCGCTGATGATATCCTTTTGATGTGGGCCTCTGGGGACAAGTTCTGTTTGATATCAACCCCTAGATCTTTCTCTCTATTTGACTCTGGCAGGATTTCATCTTCCAGATGATGCCTTGCGTTCAGCTTTCTGCCCCCTTCGCCTAATTTCATTATTTTACACTTTCCTGGGTTGAACTTTATTAGCCATTTTCTAGACCATTTATTTCTTACTCATACAAAGTGAATATCAGGTCGAGTTCGAGTTTATCTGGTTTGTCATTGCCTCTTATTCATGCGGGTTTATTGACATGTTGGCTCAGAAAGTTCTTTTTTGTCACTTCCAAGAGTTTTGCTCTCCATGTGCATCCCACTCTCCTTTTATCTATCAGTCTATCTTTCCATGGTTGCAATCACCCATGATGTGTGAGAGAGAGAGAGAGAGAGAGAGAGAAAGAGAGAGAGAGAGAGAGAGAGAGAGAGAGAGAGAGAGAGAGAGAGAGAGAGAGAGAGAGAGAGAGAGAGAGAGAGAGAGAGAGAGAGAGAGAGAGAGAGAGAGAGAGAGAGAGAGAGATAGAGAGAGAGAGAGAGAGAGAGAGAGAGAGAGAGAGAGAGAGAGAGAGAGAGAGAGAGAGAGAGAGAGAGAGAGAGAGAGAGAGAGAGAGAGAGAGAGAGAGAGAGAGAGAGAGAGAGAGAGGAGAGAGAGAGAGAGACAGAGAGAGAGAGAAAGATTGAGAGAGAGAGAGAGAGAGAGAGAGAGAGAGAGAGAGAGAGAGAGAGAGAGAGAGAGAGAGAGAGAGAGAGAGAGAGAGAGAGAGAGAGAGAGAGAGAGAGAGAGAGAGAGAGAGAGAGAGAAGCTGCTGTCTCTATTATATTATTGGTTGCCATGTTGTTCCTATTAAACTCCTGTCTGGGTCTTCTGTCATTTAGTGGAGAGTTGTAAATGATTGTCACTATTATCTTAGGTCCACTCATTGTCATGGTTCCTGTTATCTAATCTCTGAATCCGTCACAGCCCGGAACTTCCATCTCATCAAAATTCCAGTCCTTCTTTATCATCAGGGCAACTCCTTCACCTTCTCTGCCGTCCCTCTATTTCCTTACTATATATTATTCTTTTGGAAACACAGCATCTGTTATGATCCCCCCTGACAATTTTGTTTCCACGAGTCCTAATACATATGTTTTTCTTCCTGTGCCCTTTCCGCCAGTTCTCTTGCTTTATTGGTAATCCCATCAGTGTTTGAATACATTGCCATAAAGCTCACTATTATATATCCATTTTCACCCTCCCTCCCTCCCCACAAGTGTAGGAAGTTGTTCAATGGGCATTGCTACTTGGATAGGCTCATCATCCTGTGGGGTAGTTGCCAAGGGTTCAGGGGGGAGGTGGGGTGGGGGATGGAGGGCTTAGGTCTTGCGCAGGCTTGCTTATGACAGGAAGAAATCTTGTGGGTTGGGGTGCAGGGAGTGCTTGGGGTTGAGGGGCAGGTATTGCTTGGGGTGAGGGCACGTCCACCTGTTGTGTAGTTTACAGGAGTTTTGGGGGAGGAGGGGTGGTGGATGGAGGGCTTAGATCTTGCCTGGGCCTGCGTGAGGCAGGAAGAAGACCAGGGTGATGGGAAGGCAGGGAATATCCTGGTTAATAGGGAAGGTGAGATTTGGGTGATATGGTGGGCATTGTATAGGTGCAAGGAGGGATTTGTGCTGGGGGTGGGGGGTTAGGGGACCCTATGCGGTGGTAGGTTGGGGTATTGCAGTCCCCCTAAGGGGTTCCTGAATTGCTGAATTAGAGATTAATCATTAATCTGGATTAATCCCCGCTCCTCTATGGGATTGCTGGGTTGTAGGCTGTGTTTCCCTGGCTTCCTTTCTTCTCCTTGTGCCTTTTCCTTGCATCTGCTGCCTTTATTATCTCGTCCCTGCTCATGTCCGACTAATGGTATACCTCTTTGTAATTCTTTGCATTTTTCAGTTTGCTCTTCTTTATTAGGATATCCTCTTTGTGGGCCTCGTTCCTGAATACTACCTTGATCAATCGATTTTTGCCTTTGTTGTACTGGCCAATCTGGAAAAATGTTTCCATGTTTTTGTCTGTGTGATAGCCCCAACTATTCCAATCTCTTTTAGTATCCCTGACACTGCAACTTTGTCCTTAGTCCTCCATTTTTCCCTTGTAGAACCTTCTTTTACCCTAATACCTACCACGACTACAGCTCATTTTCTTTCCATTAGCTGGCTCGTGCACATAGAGGCCTCCTGTGAAGTTACTGCTTTCATTACAACTTCCCTGACTGGACACGGCATCTGGGCACTTTAGTATTTTATCTATGGTGGCACTAATAGTAGGGGGTCACTGCAATTGCTACCTGGGGATTAGTTGCCTGAGCCAGAGACTGAGGAGGGTCTGTTTTTAGTTTTTTTCTCCTCTTGTGCTGCATTTAGTTACATTTGCCCTTTACTTACGGTTTCCCTCATGTCCTTCAATTCCACCCTGATTTCCCTCCACGCATGAGCAATCATTTCCATGTATGACTCGTCCTGTTCCTCTCCTTGTGTGTGTGTGTGTGTGTGTGTGTGTGTGTGTGTGTGTGTGTGTGTGTGTGTGTGTGTGTATTCACCTAGTTGTGTTTGCGGGTGTTGAATTTTGCTCTTTCGACCCGCCTCTCAACTGTCAATCTACTGTTTACTAACTACTTTTTTCCCCCAACACCACACACACACCAGGAAGCAGCCCGTGACAGCTGACTAACTCCCAGGTACCTATTTACTGCTAGGTAACAGGGGGCATTCAGGGTGAAAGAAACTTTGCCCATTTGCTTCTGCCAGGTGCGGGAATCGAACCCGCGCCACAGAATTACGAGTCCTGCGCGCTATCCACCAGAAACTGTGTATGGAATCAGCCATTACAACTTCCTTGACTGCGGCCATTGCTCCTGGGTTCTTCATCATTTCAACAAAGGTGGCACCCATTGTAGGGGTCCTTGCCATTGCTGCATCTTGCAGGAGATGCACCAGGAGTGTGTGTGAGTAAGAGTATGTCAGAGTAAGTGCGGGAGAATCAGTGAGTAAGAGTATGTGAGTGAGAGTGAATGAGTAAGAGTGAGTGAGAGTGAATGTGTGTGGGTGGATGGGTGGATTGTTGGGGGGGGGGGGGGGAATGAGGGGAGTGGAGAGTAGGGGGTATTGATGGTTAAGAGGGCCCTTGTCGCATATAGTATCAAGAACTTCAACCCAGAATTGGCCGGGATGTGTCTGTTTAGGGGGATGGGAGGGTAGAATGGTCACTCCCACCTAGGTGTCAAAAATCCTGTGTTGTGCGTGCTTGTGTGTGTGCGTTTGTATATGGCCTGGTCTTCCCGTTTACCTGACCCACAGACAAACTAACTTTGATAAGCACCTCTATACTCTGGCTTTTACCGAACTATGATATGTTCTAAATTATTATATAAACTCAATCTGTACACCTTATTGATGACCTAGAGAGTACTTACAGCCAGCTGTCTCACCAACACAACCTAGGTGAGTTTTATAGATGTCTGTATTTCGGGGTTCGGTTGGCTGCACTCCCACGAGGTCCACTCCACGCCTCACTGCTCGCTGGTGGCACTGTGTTGTTAACACTCTTTCTTCTTTAATTTTTACTTATGTAACGTTCTAAGAATTCACTATATGCTGATCACTGCGTAGCTGTACACTGTCCAGGACCAAAACTATGTTTCGGGCTCTGACACTTAGATATCCCGAGATTCTGTGCTAATTCCCGGACCGCCGCTCCCACCATTGTGTCTCCCTCCATGACTTACTGGCGAGTGTGATGGAGCAGATGAAAGAGGAGAGAAAATGAGAGAAGAAAATTTGATATGATCCTTAATGGAGACTTAGCTGATGGAGTGAAAATCTATGTAAATCAAAATATTCTTTAAGTAAACTAAGAATCCCCCCAAAGAAAGACAAAAAACACGGCCTGTTAATGTTAATTTGGAATGGATAAATTATCTTCTTATCCGGACGCATCAATCGACAATCTCGAGAAAGAGAATGGGAAATGCCAATAAATTTTAATATATAAGTTTGGAGTGGCATGTGGAAAATTTAACTTATCATGTCTATAATTTACCTCAGAATCATATAAAGTGGGTGATTTAAGGATCATCTGTATCTACATTAGCAGCCTACATGACCATTTGGTCAAGTACACTATCGAGCTTAATGTCTATATTATACTGTACATGTTAACTCCAGAATCTAGAAGCTTCCAGGTAATAAAAAATATGACTGGAACCAAAGTTATAGCTTCCAGTGATGTAATTTCAAAATCCTTAATAAAGAACAAATGGTACTATCAATTACTGTCAATAATCTTTAAATCCATTAGGCAATTGTCTTGTGATATAACTGTATCCCAATAATCAGTATAAATAATGAAAATAATCCTTTTATAATCATTGCTAGCACCTCCACTGAGGAGGGGATGCCACCAGCAAATGCCGGTGGGACGGAATCGTCTGGTACCTGATCATGCCTTGTGTTTACATCTAGGAGGGCTTGAGACTCTTTTTTTTCAGCAAGATACTTACTCATAAACTAATTATAATCATCAATAATAGCTCCCTTAATACTGGGAGAGCTTCTGAACTATATATAGGGAGGAATTCTTGGAACATTATCCATAAATAAGAGTGTGGAGGTCCACCGGCTAGTGATCTAGAGGCCCCACCACCTCCTCATCTACCAAGTGAGACGCAATAACATGCACTCCATATCTGAGCAAGCTACTAGAATCCTTTACAGCAACGCTGTGACATCCAAATCATCATCATCAAGCTGCCATATTCATCATTGAAATATAGAGCCTTGTCTCAGCAAGAGAAACACCATCTGGCTACTGTCAGGTAAGCTCCGGTTCTCTATTCAGGATAGGTTATTAAATTTTTAGACCGTTGATTGGCCAATTAGCATGCTTTAGGACATTAATACATCCAAATATAAATTGAAAGTCGATAAGCAGCGAGGCAACGCCTCATTATCAGTAAGTTTTGACTTTACTAATGCAGTAACTGAACTTCTTATATTGCTGAATCCATCATATAAATTTAAGTTATATAAATAGTTATAAAGTGTATATAATAGTTTTATGCAAATTTTCATATACCGTTTTGTGCACTAACACATTATTATTGACTGCTATATTATTCCTAGGTCTTGGCTAGAGTGTATTCTGTTCCGACCCTAGATCATGAACCTTACCAGTGTTTGCAGTCATAGAGCTGCTTTATCACATCCTTGTATAAAATTGCAAGTTAAATGTGTGGGATTACCTGCAGATAATTTGAGGCTCTGCAATTGATATCCTATGTCAGCGTTAAGGACCCTACCTGCAACAGCCCATTACCAGTATCAAAGGTCCCAGAGGAGTGGACTTGCAACCCTGCATAGGAACCTTGCATTCAGCTATTTATGCTGCACTTTATTAACAATTACAGTTATTATTTAATTATAAATTCATGGTTCAAGTAACCACATTTTTGTTCCTATGTAATTCTCCTCTTTTATCAATCCTGGTATATTCCCCCACCTGGCAGACATCTGCATGCTCGCATGTTTCCGGATGAGCGTCTGGAAGATTGCCGGATCTTGTGCCTGAGATTCTCGTGTGTTATTGTGATTGTTTTCTCGCTTTTTCCATCTGTTTTGTAGTCATCGATATTGTCGTCGTTATTGTTGTCGTTATTATTGTCGTTGTCATTACTGTCGTCGTCTTTGTTGTTGTTGTTATCGTTGTCGACATTGTTCTAGTCATTGTTGACGTCATCACTGTCGTCATCATCATCATTGTCGTCAATGTGGTCATCATCGTTTTCAGCATTGTGGTCATCGTCATTGTTATTATTATGTCGTCACCATGGTCGTCATCACCGTTGGCATTAGTGTAGTCGCCCTCCTTGTCATCAGCATCAGACCTCCATGAAAGTTCATGGAAACTAGAAGAAATAACCTTCCACCAATGCAAATGAATCTGAAGGAAATGGAACAAGAACCGGTTGGGATGGAAACAGAGGGCTTCCAACCCAACTGGTTCTAAGAGTTGGAAAGAGATAGGTTGAAAATCTTTCCAAACCTCTCTCACTCTTCTAGAGAGAGAATTGAAAATGGCGAGAACCCACACGTGAAATGCCGCATGGATTGGTTCATGGATAAATTCTATTCTATTAGTTCCAACTACTGATTTTGAGGAAATCTGAACAAATTCCTTTTTTTGCTGACGATGAGAAGAGCTACAATGGAAGATGACTACTTGAGATTATATTGAGATCTAAATGCACTCCGCACATAAGCTCGTAAGATGGCAAATGTAAGGTAATGAGGATAGGAGTAAGACTAAGAAGATCCCTTGAACGGTACAGGTTAAAACAAAGCATCCAAAATCAGAAAAAATGGGATCTTGGAGAATGTGCATAACCTTTAACTTGATACATCAGAAACACATTAAAGAAAATCAATCCGGCCTAAAATTCCAATCTAAAGTGCAAAAACTGGAACTTGAAAAAGTTCGACATGCAAAAAGTTTACATATATGTGAAAAAAGTTTAGAAATGCAAACAAATTCACAGACATGCGAAATGTTTCTACCAGAGTAGAGGAAACTAAATATCAGTAAACGGATGTTATGTCATTTGCATCTTTTTTTATATAAGAGTATAATAGGTGAGCTACGATAGCAACGTATACGATATCAAGAGGAACAGACAGAGGGGACATGGAGCTAAAATTCAAAAACATAAAGTACAATGGTGACCGCTTGGTGAAACTAACGACCCATATTTAACGTAAGGAGGCCAAGAACAGCTTCTTTCCGAAAAAGTAGAACATAATGGAATTGACAGCAAAAGTACACTGCGGAGGAAATCTCATTCAGCAACATAAAATATAAACCTTGACATGGATAACCTGAAGTATGAAGGCCGGAGTTACGGAGAAAACCTACACTATCCCAACACAGATAGTTTTGTACACTCTTACATACTAAGAATGAGTATATTAGCTCCGAGATAGAAGCAATTAATATGCAGCTACTCACAGAAAGAGCAAGATCCAGACTGGTGAAAGCAGCAAATGTTGTGTTAACAAATAAGAAAAATGTAAGATAAAAACCATTGAACTATAGACCAGCGTCAACAACAAGCAGGTTTTGAAGAACACTTAAAACTGATCGATTTCGTCTCCAAATACGACCACTACTTCAGCGAAGGAAATTCTTGAGTGGCAAACTAATGTTCTTTAACTAGAGGACGTAAACCGAACAAAACAGAGAGGGATGGGTTGACTGCATATTCCTCAACTGTCCGAAAACAGTCCTTGCTCTCCCACACAAAAGACTCCAATTCAAGCTTGTGTATCTAGAAAACTATTAAAGCAGATGACGCAATACCTCTCAGAAAAGAAGGCAAGAGTTACAGAAAGGTGGGAGTTACAGAGAGAGGGAGTTACAGAGAGAGGGAGTTACAGAGAGAGAGAGAGAGAGAGAGAGATAGGGGAGTTACATAGAGAGGGGGAGATATCAGAGAGGAGTGAGGGTAACGCATGCCACACCACTTGTTGCCGGCATCTGCCACACTGATGAACGTTCGGTTATCCTTCGGGAACTTAGACAACGATCGTTTCCGAGAGCTGTGTACTTCTTCTGTGAGATCTGTTATAGAGGACCCTGCCCCAGCACAGAACTCCTACCTAAAAAAGAACAAAATAAAAATTAAAATGATTAACAAATATGAAAGAGGCCGCATTCCTGATTTAAGCGGACTTTGCTAAAAAGAAAGACTAAAAAATCTGGACCTCGCTAGACTGGAGGAAAGAAAAGGGCAGACATGTTATCGACGTACAAGCTCCTAAAGGGGGGATTAACAAAGTATACGTAGAATCAATGTTCAAGTTACATAACAGAAGAATGGGAGGACATAAATGGAATCTGGAAACACACATAAGTCACAGGGATGTCAAAAAGCACTTCTTCATTTTAAGAGTCGTAAATAAGTGGAGCGATCCAGACGAGGAGGTTGTCGAAGCTAATTCGATACACAGGTTTAAATGTAAATATGATAAGAAAAGCAGGTGAAAAGGAGTCCCTGCACTGAACCATTGATGGACAAAAGTCGAGGCTTAGGAGCAGATGCTCGACCATACAGGCACAACTCGGCGAGTACACCTAGGTGCGCGCACATAAACACAAAAAAACTTACTCAGCACGAACACATTACATTTATCACTACCCAGCACAGATCCAGCTTTTGGCACCGTGCCTACACACGGTCGGTGACCAGGCCGTGCAACGACGACCAATTATCCTTCCACTTTGAGCTCTCAATGGCTAGTGATGGTGACTCATTATTCCCTGCAAAAAATGGATGTCAACGTTCCAGGAAAACGTTATATGCATCAGTGTTGAAGGGCGAGGATATCCTCTCATGCCTGCATCATATGTGAATTATAAAATAGTTATGTATGAGTATTATGAAATAGTTATATAGGTATAAAATAAAATACTTCTGTAATATGTGTACTCTTGCACACATATTACATAAGTGGAACATCTTTACTCATGCCTACGCATATACCACATATTATACAAAAGGGGGTCTCAGGCACACATGATACATGCTCTTGCTATGCCCGCTTTGTTTTATCTTACCCTTACTATGCCTCATTTGTTTCATCTTGCCCTTGTTATGTTTCATTTGTTTCATCTTGCCCCTGCTATGTCTCATTTGCATTGAACAGTTTGCAATGGTCACCGTTCGATAGAAAGGAAATAAATTCACATAATCACGAACAGAGAAGACTGCCAAAACTGATTCAGGTCATTTGAAACCTTCCTTTTGAAGAGAGAGTAGGAAATCCGAAATCACATTCTCAAGGAAGGCGAGGATTAAGGGGTGATATGACTGAGGCATACAGATGGTGGAAATTGTATAATGAATAAGATTATTAATAAGATTTATTCAACAAATATATGAATACAAAATAAAATTCAGAAATAACCTGGGTAAATATGTGTTTGTTATCGAGTTGTTGATTTATGGAAGAGATTACCGGTAACGCGATAGACGGGCACTACTGGATTGTCTCGAACGAAGACATGTATGAATGAGTTTGGTTGGTTGAGAATAGAAACTGTCTCTCATTGGCCATTAGAACTACTGCAGTTTACTTTATTCCAGTTTTGTATGTTCTAATTGTGTTCCTATCAGAGCTACATTATTATAACAATGTCTTCATAATTATAAAAACATTATAACCAAGGAAATTGTGGAAGGTCTATTGACTTACACGAGGCACATCCTATTACATTCACCTAAGTGCATTAGTTCGTGAAAGGGTGTATTAGCTGGAGTTCTTATTGTGTGTCGATACCAATGATGGAAGGTTCAGTGAGTGAACGGTACAAGTGAGGGAGCTTTGTGGAGCTCTGAGGACTGAAATGGAGTCCCTGCGGGAGGAGCTACGACAGCTGAAATAACGTCAAGAGGAAACAAAGGAGGAGAGCAGTGAAATAAAGTATACTGGACAAATATGGCAAATCAAATGCAATATCATTCATTGATAACTGGGAACACTTCTATGGAAGAAATGACATGTTTGCTCGGGATGGGGTGCATCTATCCAGAGCTGGGATTGTTGCTGTTACCAACTCAATGGAAGAGGTTGGAGGAGCTTGTTTAGGTTTAAGCTGTTAGTAGATAGTGGTATAGGAATTAATATGGAGAAAGGATGCAATCAAAGTATGTGTTTGTGGGAGAAACAAATTGGCAAAATGAACAGGGAAAGAGAAGGGCCTCAAAATAACAATACACTTAGCATATATTACAAGAACAATAGGATTCTAAGAAACAAAATAAACGATTTAAATGCTCTAGTCTGCACAGAAAAAAAAATAGATATTATTGCCCCTTACCGAAACGTGGATGAATGTAGAAAATAGAGAACTATTAGCTGAATTTCAAAAAAATGGATTTAAACTATTTCACACAAAAAGATATATTAGACGAGAAGGGGGAGGGGGGTTAGCCATATATGTTAGGGAACATTTGAAATGTAGTCTCAAAGAGGGAATCAAAACTGAACCACACACAGAAACTATTTGCCAAGAATTTAATGAAAAAGCCAAAACAATTTTAAATGGAGATATGTACAGGCCACCAAACTTAGACAGAATGGATGCAAAGCATCTATGGGATGAAATATTTAGAGCATCTTGGTCAAACAGTATTTGTGTCATGGGTGATTTCAATTTCAGTTGAATAAACTAGCTTTACAGAACAGGGGAATAATGAAGCAGAAGATTTTCTTGAATTAATTGATGATTGCTTCCTTCAGCAACACATTACGGAACCAACACGTGAAAATAATGTTTTAGGATTAGTGTTAACTGACAGGGAAACACAAATTAATGAAATCGAAATAGGGAGAGAGCTAAGGAAAATAATAACAAAGAAATCAGATTTAGCATTGAATGGAATAGATTTGTTGGAGAAAATTCTGTTAAAGTGCCAGATATTCGAAAACTGATTTTAATGGCGAAAGACATTTTTGAGTGAAATAGATAGATAAGTACAGGGCATAGGGGAAGGCGAATTTGGAGCAACACGTGAACCCAGAGATGAGTGAGGGAAAAGGGGGTTTTGATGTGGATTCAAAATATACTTTATTTACAAATATTCTAACAAAAGCACAAGAACGTAGTATACCATATAAATTTAATAGTTCGAATACTAATCACTCGAAATAGATAATAAAGAATCTCAAGAACCTTATTGGTAGAAAGAGAGCTTGGGAGAAAAATATTTAAAAATGGGGAAGTCAGTTTAGAACAAGAATCCGTCAAACTGGTTAAAAATGCTAAAAAAGAGATAAGGAGGGCAAAGAAAAATCTATGAATTTAGTATAACCCTAGGTTACATAGGTCACACTTACAGCGGCTTAACAACTAAATGCACAGCCCACATACGGTTGCAGCTTATGCAACACGTTAATTACTGTACCCAAAATGTAATGACACGCGGTTTGGCAACAACAAAAGTATGCCTACATACCTCCCCCGCTAATCTTGTAACAGTTGCAAGGGACTACTGTGCGCAATCACTACTACTTTAGCCAAACAATTTACGTTAATATAAAACACCGTCGCTACGCGGACAGCTGGCACTAATTCTCATAATTAGGCAATAACTAATCAATTGCTTGCTCCTTTTAAGTACTGTGAATTCCCCTAAATAATCAAAGGAACCTCCTTACATCAACAACACAGCTCCTAGGGCAGTAATATAACGCATACCTGGAACAACACTTCCCAAACCTACAACATAATGATGCCGTCAGCATACCCCACATGCTAATGATATCATTAGGCAATCAGTCAGCAATCACATTGACTGACTTACCACACAACACCGTATATATATATACATGCAAATGAAAACACATGGAAATGGCATTCTCTTAATCAATGAAAATTATATCACTAGATAAATTATACATAATTATGCAGACCTCAGGGTAACTGACAACCCTACAACACTGGCCTGCCTACCTTTGAAATGATATAATTAACATGCCGCAACATGGCATTAATCTAGACTCTGAACGATTATATAGAATCGACAGAACTGGATCACTTACATGGTAAATCTCTACACTGACCGGTTACATACTCGAGTCAGTCTACACACAACATATATCTATATGCATCTACATGTGGTATTGTGTAAACATCCATCTCCAGGTACATCACAAACAGTCACCTGGACGTCAGTACAGACAGCGGTCTCTCAGCTCCTTCCCTCACCTGGCAGGCGCTATTGGACAACACAGCTGTTACTGGAATTAACAACAGTCTTGAGACACTGTGACAATAATATTGTGTACTCACGATTTCCACTCTCATTACATTCATTTCCCCGGTCACTACCTCACTGGCTGAAGAACACCTAGCTCGCTCAACGTGCGTCGTCTAGGTGTGGCCCTAGGGTGTCCAGGGCATGTGGCCACGGAGTAGCGCGGGGCATCACAGTGCCGCACCCGGGATGAGCTGGCGTGCAGGGTGGTGCGCAGGGTGGCCCGGGTGGCCAAGGTGTGGCCATCAATGTGTCTGACCACCGAGCGGCGCGGCGCGCACATGGGGTTGCCTCAGGCGGGCTGGCTGGTGGCCACAGGCATACATAACATGGATGGGAGAGTACCCACACCCCATCATACCAGAGCATGCCTCGCTCGTACACCGGGTGTGATAATGGCCGGCGTCACCACATGGCGGACACAGCCAGGTGGAATTCCAAGGATGGAAGTCCAACAGGGGCCTGTAATATCACTACAATTACACTAGGAGGCCCTGTCATTATTCCACCAATTGTCCATTAACATAGACAGGATACTCGAACTCAATGTGAGCCAACATCTGATACTCCATGAGGCCTGCCACCTGCCTCTTGGGTGAACACTGTCTCTTTGATTTTCACTGTTCCTTCCGTACTCCTTTGCCCCATTTCAACCAAATTGGGCCTCGACACCACCCATGATAGCAGGAGTGCCATGCACGATGAGTAATAAGGATGACACAGCGATTAACGGTGGTGAAGGTGGCAGATGCCACCCCCACCCGGGGACACCTTCTCCTCAGCTCGCCGCCTAGCTTAGACTGAAGATTTTGCGGGCATAGGGAAACACAAATTCCCGTCTCCCCCCTACCTTGTCTTGACCAATCAGCACTAAGCCGGCACAGCCTATGGTGCCGCTTCCAATCACCTCCGTTCACGCCTAAAACTCGCCACGAGGCTGAAGTGCCTAGACCAATCACAGACGCCCTCACCATGAGGCGTCCCAAGACGTCACAAGGAGGGGAAGGCCTAGGAGTGTGGCGTCATACCTCACATGGTGGGGGAAGCAACGTTCACCCCTCTGTCCCCCCACCTCTAAAACCGTTGACTAGTCAAGTACCCTCTCATACCACATTCTCTCTCTCTCTCCAATCCCACTTCACAGAAACAGAATAAGTTCTGTAACTCTCTCTACAGAGCAGTCACAGACCTCTCGCTAGTCTTACACAATAGTCCTAAGCATAAGCTTTCATCCTACATCACACAAGTGCATGTAGTTTGAAAACTTTCTGTCTAGAGTCGTAAAGCTACTCTAGCCTAATCTAGAAAATTAGAAAAACTAGCTGAGGGAATTTTCATTCCCTCACAGTAGTGACTCCAGGAGCACGATTCAAGCAATTACGTACTCTTTAAAAACGTGCAAGGAGATTGTCTACCCATGCCTTCAACTTCTTCATAAACATCAATTGAACGGTTATGACACCTCTATCCAATGGGTCCCAGCACATTGCGGTATTCTCCATAATGAACTTGTAGACCAACTAGCTGAAGCAATGCACAACACGCTTCACATTACCAATCATCCAATTCCCCATGTTACACGTAAAGGAGCCTTCAAAGATACCATCTCCCAGGATTTTGCAATAAACTGGCAAACGTCATGCTCACCTTTGCACTATGGGTCCATTAAAAATAAATGGGAAACTTCTTGAGGTTATATTGAGATGATTTCGGGGCTTTAGTGTCCCTGCAGCCCCGGTCCTCGACCAGGCCTCCACCCCCAGGAAGCAGCCCGTGACAGCTGACTAACACCAAGGTACCTATTTTACTGCAAGGTAACAGGAGCATAGGGTGAAAGAAACTCTGCCCGTTGTTTCTCGCCGGCACCCGGGATCTAAACCGGGACCACTAGTCCAGCGGGCTGTCCGCTCGGCTCCCTTTCTGGTAGCATTTGGGAGCAACATGGAAACATGTCTGATATAAAAGCAGAGAAATTGATGTAACGATGACCAGATTAAGGCTGGGACACACCAAACTAGCAGCACACAGCTCTAAGTACAGAACAGACATCAATGAACTCTGCATTCACTGTCAGGTGCCTGACACAGTCGAACACTATCTCCTGCACTGCATCCGACATCATAGTGCCAGAGTAAATTTCAAACAAGTCTTTATCGCACTTAAAATACCCTTTACCATCGAGCATATATTAGGAGGCGGTGACCACTCATTACAAGAAAAATACCAAATAGTCAAAGCACTGGCTAAATATCTTCAGTCAACCAACAAATTGGGTCACATCTGACCCGCACCACATTTATACCTGGCGCCACCAACAGCTAAACACAGAAAACAGCTGCCTCGTCGCAGCACCATGGATCAGCTGAAGCCAAAATCACAACATATAGCCCTGCGGTGCAGCAAGTCTCCCTAGAACACACACCTCTGTTTCAGTCGAAGCTCCTCTATCTACAGCACAACGCAACAAGCACCTTTGTAATTCCGATCATCCTCAACATAAACGTGTCTACCAACATCTGTAGTGGTGCAAACTCCTCGCTTTGGAGTCCTCTGTTTTCAATGTTCGACAGGTTTTTTTTATCGTCCTCAGATCTACACGAGGATTTATTTATAATGTTATCTGTTAACTATATATTTATAATAGTTAACTTTTGGACTTGTTGAAGGCAATTTCTCCCTTTGACATTGAGGATCTTATCTCCTTGTGTCGGTCATTTCCGCCTACATCCAGGTGGTTAGACACCATACCTTTCCCTCGGTCACATCCCAAATTCTTATCCTGATCCCTTCAAGTGATATATAATCGTTATGGCTTGGCGCTATCTCCTGATAATTCCCTCCCCTCTTACGCCTATTCCAAGCGCGTGCGTTTCAAACAGCAGACCTTCTGTATGCATATCCAAATAAGAATGGGGAACTTAGTTTAGATTTGCATTTTTTGTTTTTGGGAAAATGTATTTTTTTGTGTTTTAGTGTTTGTAATTTACGTTTTTTAATCTGGGAATTAACATGTCAGAAAAATACATCCCAATTTTCATTATCTAGGAAATCGTATAATTTCAGTTAATCTCCCAGATCACAGTAAGCTCGTAATCACACTTCCTGGTTGAGTAAGGTAATATCAGAAGATATAGCTAAACTAATATGACTGTATTGTAATTGGACTGAAAATAAGGAAAAGGGGCAGGGATATGCGGACGAAGAGATGAACAGTTTATCAAGCACTTGAACTAGGGGGTCGTCCACTTCGCTCTCCAGAGAGAGAGAGAGAGAGAGAGAGAGAGAGAGAGAGAGAGAGAGAGAGAGAGAGAGAGAGAGAGAGAGAGAGAGAGAGAGAGAGAGAGAGGGAGAGAGAGAGAGAGAGAGAGAGAGAGAGAGAGAGAGAGAGAGAGAGAGAGAGAGAGAGAGAGAGAGAGAGAGAGAGAGAGAGAGAGAGAGAGAGAGAGAGAGAGAGAGAGAGAGAGAGTGAGACAGCGTAATTACGATTTCTTTGAAATTTGTTGTTTTGTGGTGCCCATTTTTTTTTTTAGTTCATCGTTAAAGTTAACAATTATGAAAGAGATAAATACAATTACATTGAAAAATGATGTTGATTTTTCAATATAAATTGAAAGGGAAAATTTAAAAACAAAACGGAAATATAATTGTATATAAACAAAATAGAATAATTGCAAACAATTCACATATATATCACAATGCTATAAATATAATATTTCCACTCTCACATTACATACAATTTTTATTGAAAGATATCTGTAGGAATTAGGATTTTATTCATGATTTGTGAACACATATCTCTGTTTTATTCTAACATAATGACGTGTATATATTTAATAAAAATAACGTCTTGCAATATGTAATTTTATGGTTTAGCTCTCTGATAAATGAACAGTCGAAAATGCTTTCCGAAATACGTTTTATTTAGCTCCAATTACTCGTTTGAAATAACAAATGGTTGAAAGATAAGGGCGACACCTGCAGCGGGTGGGATTAGCCGTGAGGATCACAGGGCACGTCCCATGGACCAGAAACAAGGTCGTTGGTCAGTGGAAAAATCCTCCTGCAGGTCGTTAGAGCTCAATGGAACGACTGGATGAAAGGACCATGCGATGCGGAAAGCCAGAGGCGACAAGCCAGGGTATGTTCAATGTGTTTTTATCTTCGTCCTAATCCACTGTTAAAATCAGCTTACACACACACACACACACACACACACACACACACACACACACACACACACACACACACACACACACACACACACACACACACACACACACAAACACACACATCTTGTACACCACATATGTAAGACCAATCCTGGAGTATGCGGCCCCAGCATGGAGCCCGTACCTTGTCAAGCACAAGACGAAGCTGGAAAAAGTCCAAATGTATGCTACTAGACTAGTCCCAGAACTAAGAGGCATGAGTAATGAGGAAAGGCTGCGGGAAATGCACCTTACGACACTGGAAGACAGAAGAGTAAGGAGGGACGTGATCACAACCTACAAAATCCTCAGGGAAATCGACTGGGTAAACAAGGATGAACTATTCAACACTGGAGGGACGCGAACAAGGGGACACAGGTGGAAACTGAGTACCCAAATGAGCCACAGAGACATTAGAAAGAACTTTTTCAGTGTCAGAGTAGTTAGTAAATGGAATGCATTAGGAAGTGATGTGGTGGAGGCTGACTCCATACACAGTTTCAAGTGTAGATATGATAGAGCCCAATAGGCTCAGGAACCTGTACACCTGTTGATTGACAGTTGAGAGGCGGGACCAAAGAGCCAGAGCTCAACCCCCGCAAGCACAACTAGGTGAGTACAACTAGGTGAGTACACACACACACACACACATACTCACACACGCACACGCACACACAGGTGAGTATACACATAGTATGTGAGGATAATCTGGGAGTATACGGCCACAATATGGAGCCCATGTCCAGCACAAGACGAAGCTGGAAAATGTTCAGAGGTATGCCACTAGACTAGTCCTAGAACTTAGAGGCATGAGTTATGAGGAAAGGCTGCGTGAACTGCTCGTCATGTCGCTGGGGGAGACATGAATGTCACATACAAAATTCTCAGTGGAACTGACAAGGTAGACAGGGATGGACTATTTAACATAGGTGGTACACGCACAAAGGGGATACAGGTGGAAACTGAGTACCCAAATGAGCCACAGAGAAATTTTAAAGAATTTTTTTAGTGTCAGAGTAGTTAGTAAATTGAATGCACTAGGAATTGATGTGGTGGAGGCTGACTCCTTACACAGTTTCAAATGTAGAAATGATAGAGCTCGAGAAGCTGAGGAATCCGTACACCAGTAGATTGATGGTTGAGAGGCGGGACCAAAGAGCCAAAGCTCAACCCCGCAAGCTCAACTAGGTGCATACAAGTAGGTGAGTACACACGAATTCACATAATAGACTGAAATATCAAAATTATAGGTCAGAATTGTTAACGAATATAACCTGATATATCTTTAATTTGTTAATGAAATAACTGAACGCGTAGAACTAATATTTTTCCCAGAACTTCAGAAAATGTTAATATAATGAAAGTATTGCTTGAAAAAATCCTAGAGGTGCTAGATAAGCTGTCAATGACTGCGCATGAGAGATGAGGATGAAAAGAGTTTATCTTCTTGGACTACTAAAACGACTTCGACACTCTCCACACCGACGCTTCTACATAAACTTGTTAAACAAAACATCAAGTGAAGGTGGTGTGAACTGGGTAGTAGTATAGAAATACAGCAGGAAGCTAAACGTAGCATTACAATTGAAGAAATTTTAAAAGAGGCGAAGTAAAGAGTGGATCGCTTCGGGGATCAGTTCTTGGGTCCTTACCGTTTCATCAATGAAACTGACTAATTAAAACCTTCCATGTCAAGTTTTGCTGAATATGTAAATCTTCTGTAACCAGTCAAGCAGAGGCATACTGATGTGTGCCTGTAATGTGTGATTTTGTTCTATGTGACTCTGGACAACTAAGATGACCTGATTTATAGCTGTTCAACTTTATTTAAATAAAATTCAGATGATAATATTTGCGACACATTTGTTATAAATGGAAAAAGATAAAACAGCAGATGAAATCCCAGACCTATCTGCAGAGGCCCTTTTACGGAATAGCATCGACAGCGTATGCAACGCTGGAGAACATTTGAAATGTCTTCCGGAACCTAGATAAGGATGCTTGAGAATGTTGTTCACTAATACATTTAGATCAGTCCTTCAATATGCAGCCCCAGTGTGCTATACAACTGATTCCATAATTATGATGACTAAGCTAAGAGGAATGGTTTAACTCAATGGACTTCACCACACTGGAATTTAAAATGGAAAGATGCGAAAAGAACACCATACATCAACATCTTATATTCATCGCCAAAATTGAGAGAAGCAGAGACCAAAACCCAATTGGGAGCTTGAGATGTAAGAGGACACTTCCTCACTGTAAGAGTTTTGATCGAGTGAATTAATCTGTAAGACAAGGTACACGTGGCTTATTCCACACATAAATAAATAAGTAAATAAATAGTAAATAAAATAGTAAATAAAGTAAGAAGCATAGGGCTCGGTAGCTATAGTAATATGCAAACAACGATTGAAAAGCTTGTCCCTGGTGGAGTTTGTTCCCTTCCAGACAACATAGATGAGTACATAAACACTCATATACACAGACCATAATCCAAATAACGTGCTCGCCGGTGAGGAATAATGTAATTACAAAGGTATTAGGGCAAATGTTGTCGATTCCATTATTATAATTCTGGTTCAAAACTTCCCCCCTCTAATTTTGATGTTCATATTACCAGGGGCTCATCAAAATAGATAGAAAAAGGAATACAGGGTTTTATTTTTAAAATTGTTTAAACATTCTTCAACATTTCATATTTAGTTAATTTAGACTTTCTTGTCTTCTAGCACAATGTCTGGCAAGACATCCTCCCGAGTACTGTGACACTCTCGTCTCGTCGTTCATCCGTCCAGCTTCGCCCATCTTTATCGTCTATCTGGTTCCGATGCGTCTCCATCTCTTTCTCAGCCCTGTCCTAATACGTGGCATCGTCCTCCTCCGCCTTATCTTCCTCTTTCCTCTTATTCTGCTCTTCCTTATCTCTTTCTTCTTATTATTATTACTCCTGCCTCTGCTGATTCCACTCTCTCCTTCTTCCCCTCTCATATACTTTACTACCTCTTCTTTCTGCTTTCTGTGCTTACACACTTGTTCTTCCATTTACTCCTCCTCCTCCTACTCTATGCCTTCTCTTTCCTTACATCGTACTGCCGTTGTGCTGCTGTCCACACTGTTTACTCCTCTCACCGTCTCCCTCTCTCACTCGTTTTTATATCCATGCGGGGCAATAAAACGCCACGATGGGCCGGAAAAAACAGGCGAACGGGGAGGAAACAGGATGAAATATTTTGGAACGACATTGATGTTAAATTTAGATCACTACTGGAGTTGTGTGTGTGTGCGCGCGCGCACGCGTGTACTCGCCTATTTGTGCTTGCGGGGGTTGAGCTTTGGCTTTTTGGTCCCGCCTCTCAACTGTCAATCAACTGGTGTACAGATTCCTGAGCCTATTGGGCTCTATCATATCTACATTTGAAACTGTGTATGGAGTCAGCCTCCACCACTTCTCTGCCTAATGCATTCCATCCGTTAACTACTCTGATACTGAAAAAGTTCCTTCTAACGTCCCTGTGGCTCATTTGGGTACTCAGTTTCAACCGGTGTTCCCTTGTTCGCGTACCACCAGTGTTGAATAGTTTATCCTTGTTTACCCGGTCGATTTCCCCTGAGGATTTTGTAGGTTGTGATCATGTCTCCCCTTACTCTTCTGTCTTTCACTGTCGTAAAGTGCATTTCTCGCAGCCTTTCCTCGTAACTCATGCCTCTTAGTTCTGGGACTAGTTTAGTGGCATACCTTTGGACTTCTTCCAGCTTCGTCTTATGCTTGACAAGGTACGGGCTCCATGCTGGGGCCGCATACCCCAGAATTGGTCTTACATATGTGGTGTACAAGATTCTGAATGCTTCCTTACACAGGTTCCTGAACGCTGTTCTGATGTTAGCCAGCCTCGCATATACCGCAGACGTTATTCTTTTTATGTGCGCTTCAGAAGACAGGTTTGGGGTGATATCAACTTCTAGATCTTTCTCTCTGTCCGTTTCATTAGGTACTTCATCTCCTATTCTGTATCCTGTGTCTGGCCTCCTGTTTCAACTGCCTAGTTTCATAACTTTGCATTTACTCGGGTTGAACTTCAACAGCCATATGTTGGACCATTCACTCAGTCTGTCTAGATCATCTTGTAGCCTCCTACTATCATCCTCAGTTTCAATCCTCCTCATAATTTTTGCATCATCACTCAACATTGAGAAAAACGAGTCTATACCCTCTGGGAGATCATTTACATATATCAGAAACAGTATAGGTCCAAGGACTGACCCCTGCGGGACTCCTCTTGTAACGTCTCGCCAATCTGAGACCTCACCCCTCACACTGACTCGTTGTTTCCTGTTGCTTAGGTACTCCTGTATCCAATGGGGTACCCTCCCTTTCACTCCAGCCTGCATCTCCAGCTTTTTCACTAGCCTCTTGTGTGGCACTGTATCAAAGGTTTTCTGACAATCCAAAAATATGCAGTCTGCCCACCCTTCTCTTTCTTGCCTGGTCGTAGAATTCAAGTAACCCTGTGAGACAGGACCTGCCATCCCTGAACCCATGTTGATGCTGTGTTACAAAGTTCTTCCACTCCAGATGTTCCACTAGCTTTCTTCGCACAATCTTCTCCATCAGCTTGCATGGTATGCAGGTTAGGGACATTGGCCTGTAGTTCAGTGCCTCCTGTCTATCCCCTTTCTTGTATTTCGGGAATACCTTAGCTGCTTTCCAAATTTCTGGCAGTTCCCCTGTTGCCAGTGATTTGTTTTACACTATGGAGAGTGCCAGGCACAGTTCTTCTGCTCCTTCCTTTAGTATCCAAGGGGAGATTCCATCTGGTCCTATAGCCTTTGTCACATTCAACTCTAGTAAACACTTCCTTACTTCCCCGCTGGTAATCTCAAACTCTTCCAGTGGTTCCTGGTTAACTATTCCCTCTCTAATTTCTGGATTTTCTCCGTGCTCTAAGGTGAAGACCTCCTGGAACTTCATATTCAGTTCTTCACAC
>NC_091172.1:36186682-36286847 GCF_040958095.1 Procambarus clarkii
CATATAACAAGACTACGAGGGGACCTTCATCTTAACATAGCAAGACTACGAGGGGTCCTTGAGCTTCACGATGGGATCTTCATCGAGTTGTCCAGTTGTCTGTGCGTGGAAGGGTCGAAGGTTTGGGCACTCCTTGAATAAACTTCCATGTACTGGGTCATATTGGGGTTACAGTGATAGAACACGAATGACAGTTATCACAAAGTGTAAAACCACATCTAGGAACGAAAAAATACAGTGATGCCATTAGAATTTTGTGTTTAATAGAGAATAACTACCCCTCACCAGCCCACATGGGAGCGTAGTGCCTACACGAGGCCCATGTCTATATATATTTATCTCAGTACACATAGACTATAGTGAACAGTGATACAGTGAATAGTGAACGGTAACAAAACAGGCATAAAGGCTTGAGAGTGTAGGAAAATTGCCACGTGGAAATTTTGGAACGTACAATGCAGTGAATAGTGAGGCAACACACACACACACACTCTAGACTCTGTGTACAAGGGGTATGAGAGTTGATCTGTGTACACACTCGGTAGGCTGTGAAGGGTCGCCCCCCACCCTTCAGCACTGGTCAACAACCACCTGTCCATTGCTATACCACCACCACCACTGACCAGAATCATTATGGTCAGAATGCCTTTAGTAAAGATGTGCACAGAATGCAACAAGGATGTAGATTACCACCAGAGTTTCCAGTGCTAACTATGTTTAGCAACGATACACAGTAAATGTGCCAACATGTCAAATAATGCCAGGAAAATTGGTCCCAGAGACTACTCGGTGTTACTGGTTCTGCAAAAAGGATAATATTACTGTCTTGAAGATGATCGCAATTCGTGATAAAACCCCAGCAGAGCACTAAGAATCACTTCTAACTGTCTGCAGGGAAATCTCCAATGTTTTCAAACAAATCGTCAAGGACACCTAGGCAGAACCAGAATTGGAGCTACATCTAAGCGCGTCGGGATCCGGATTGGCGCGGAGCCGGATGAGACGTTGGTGTTGGGGTCGGATGCGACGTTGGTGTCGGGGCTGGATGTGACGTTGGAGTCGGGGCTGGATGCGACGTTGGCGTCGGAGCTGGATGCGATGTTGGTGTCAGAGCCGGATGCGATGTTGGCGTCGGGGCGGATGTGATGTTGGTCTCGTGGAGGTGAAACTAGTACTCTGAGAGAACTCTATGAACATCAGAGGTCCGAGACTGTTCAACACGCAGCCACTACACATCAGGGGCATAACTGGCCGACCCCCTCACAGTGTTCAAGAAAGAACTTGACAAACACCTCCAAAGGATACCTGATCAACTAGACTGTGACTCATAAGTCCGGCTGCGAGTAGCCGCGTCCAACAGCCTGGTTGACCCGTCCAACAATGAGGAGGACTGGTCGACGACCGGGCTGGGGGCAACTAAGCCACGAAATCACCTCAAGGTAACCTCAAGGTAACCTCAAGGTAAGGTTCACATAGCAAGACTACGAGGGGCCCTTCATCTTCACATATAAAGACTACGAGGTGACCTTCATCTTAACATAACAAGACTTACGAGGGGACCTTCATCTTATCATAGCAAGATTTACGAGGCAGGTGTGTGTTCCATGGGACCGCAGTTACTCCCGAGAAAAAGACAATTGACAGCACATTCCAGAAACATCTTCCAGGTTATTGATCGAGGGCTCTGGTGGACAGGATAGAGAAATGTGGGGGACGTTGGGTGGGATTGTGTGGGGGCTCGGAGGGCGTTGGGTGGGAACTGAGGCGAGACAATCCGGGGGGCGTTTGGTAGGAGAGGAGGTGGGCTGGGGGGCGTTTGGTGGGAGGTGAGAGGGGTGCTGGTGGGGGCGTTTGGTGGAAAATGAGAGGGGGGTGGTTTAATGGGAGGTGAGGGGGCGGGGGTAGACTGGCAGGGTTATTTTATGGGAGGAGAGGGTTGGGGTTGGTTTACGGGCTATTCATGCCCGTGCCACCTCTTGGGGGGCTTAATCTTTATCATTCTTGGGGTTGGTGGAACTCACTCAACGCCCAGGACGGGAGATATCTCCCGTCACGTAGGGTGCAGTCGCACCTCCACAGATCTCCAGTATCATCTATTGATACTAGTAATGGATCAAAAGGGCCACCACTTACGGGCTATTCATGCCTTGTGCCACCTTCTGTGTGTGTGTACTTACCTAGTTGTGCTGCTTGCGGGGGTTGAGCTCTGGCACTTTGGTCCCACCTGTCAACGGTCAATCAACTAATGTACAGGTTCCTGAGCCTACTGGGCTCTATCATATCTACACTTGAAGCTGTGTATGGGGTCAGCCTCCACCACATCACTTACTAATGCATTCCATTTGTCAACCACTCTGACACTAAAAAAGTTCTTTCTAATATCTCTGTGGCTCATTTGGGTACTCAAATACCACCTTTGTCCCCTGGTGCGTGTCCCCCCTGTGGTTAATAGCCTTTCTTTATCTACCCTCTCAATTTCCTTGAGAATCTTGAATGTGGTGATCATGTCCCTCCTAACTCTTCTGTCTTCCAGCAAAGTGAGGTTTAATTCCCGTAGTCTCTCCTCGTAGCTCATACCTCTCAGCTCGGGTACTAGTCTGGTGGCAAACCTTTGAACCTTTTCCAGTTTAGTCTTATCCTTGACTAGATATGGATTCCATACTGGGGCTGCATACTCCAGGATTGGCCTGACTTATGTGGTATACAAAGTTCTGAATGATTCTTTACACAAGTTTCTGAATGACGTTCTTAAGTTGGCCAGCCTGTGTGCGTGTGTGTGTGTGTGTGTGTGTGTGTGTGTTTACTAGTTGTGTTTTTGCGGGGGTTGAGCTTTGCTCTTTCGGCCCGCCTCTCAACTGTCAATCAACTGTTTACTAACTACCTTTTTTTTTTTTTTTCCACACCACACACACACACCCCAGGAAGCAGCCCGTGACAGCTGACTAACTCCCAGGTACCTATTTACTGCTAGGTAACAGGGGCACTTAGGGTGAAAGAAACTTTGCCCATGTGTTTCTGCCTCGTGCGGGAATCGAACCCGCGCCACAGAATTACGAGTCCTGCGCGCTATCCACCAGGCTACGAGGCCCCCGCTACTTGTGAGGCCCCGCTGTGTGTGTGTGTGTGTGTGTGTGTGAGTACATAAGCATGTACATAACCTAGGTGCAGCTATAACAGTCCAATTTAACCATATTAAGATCTGAACTCTGCAATTCAATATTACGCAAATGAGGTCATCAAAAGACTTTTATTCCAAAATTCTCCTTGATGATGCAATTTCTTAGATTACCTGAGTTCAAGATTTCGCCTGGATATGAAAGTCTAATATAAGCAAATGTGATATTTTTTTTTTATACCAGATCTAGAGGAGATGGTTTAGTTAAGACTCACAGATGTACGCACACACACACACACACACAAACACACACACACACACACACACACACACACACACACACACACACACACACACACACACACACACACACACACACACACACACACACACACACACACACACACACACACACACACACACACACACACACACACACACACACACACACACACACACACACACACACACACACACACACACACACACACACACACACACACACACACACACACACACACACACACACACACACACACACACACACACACACACACACACACACACACACACACACACACACACACACACACACACACACACACACACACACACACACACACACACACACACACACACACACACACACACACACACACACACACACACACACACACACACACACACACACACACACACACACACACACACACACACACACACACACACACACACACACACACACACACACACACACACACACACACACACACACACAGGCTGGCTAACATCAGAACAGCGTTCAGGAACCTGTGTAAGGAATCATTCAGAATCTTGTACACCACATATGTAAGACCAATCCTGGAGTATGCGGCCCCAGCATGGAGCCCGTACCTTGTCAAGCACAAGACGAAGCTGGAAAAAAGTCCAAAGGTATGCCGCTAGACTAGTCCCAGCACTAAGAGGCATGAGTTACGAGGAAAGGATGCGGGAAATGCACCTTACGACCCTGGAGGACAGAAGAGTAAGGGGAGACATGATCACAACCTACAAAATACTCAGGAGAATCGACCGGGTAAACAAGGATTAGCTATTCAACACTGGTGGTACGCGAACAAGAGGACACAGGTGGAAACTGAGTACCCACTTGAGCCACAGGGACATTAGAAGGAACTTTTTCAGTGTCAGAGTAGTTAACGGATGGAATGCATTAGGCAGTGATGTGGTGAAGGCTGAATTCCATACACAGCTTTAAATGTAGATATGATAGAGCCCAGTAGGCCCAGGAACCTGTACACCGGTTGATTGACAGTTGAGAGGTGGGACCAAAGAGCCAAAGCTCAACAACCGCCAGCACAAATAGGGGAGTACAAATAGGTGAGTACACACACACACACACTCGGGAATTCAGGTTACCAATGAGAGCACAAGCTCCATACATAGAACTCTGACAGCAGTAGCAGTAGTTAACTAGTATGGCACGTGGCTTCTAGATTTCAACGCACACAAATATAAAATTATTAAAATGGGAAGAGGGGGTAAGTAACAATACAGTGCCCAATTAAAGTGTGTTTTCACGATACTGGAATTCACATTGTAATCAATCATTCTTCGGAGACACAAATACTCCCATTATCACCATCCACTAAGTGAGTAAAAATTAAATAAACCTTTAGAAAACCTTGAAAATGATTCATTCAGAGTATATACTCCATGTACGCGAGTACTAGTGCAAGAACCTGCGGCGCTCCCATGGACCCATGGCGAATTAGTGAGTGTTTAGTAACAGTGGAATGTTCAGAATACTTCGTCAATGTAAGTCAAAGACAGTGAAATATTATGGAATGTTTTTCAATGCGAGTCTGGGACTCAGTGGAATGTTAGGAAATGTTTCAAAATGAAAACAATTTAAATTTTAAAACAGTCCTAGCTCTCCTAGTTTTTAGAAGAGCTCCAGATTTTCTACAACCATACTCACCTTGTTTTAGAAGCAGATGCAACAGTGCATGATTTTATAAGATAAGATTCTATACGTAATCACTCCATTGGCTATTTTATTTAACTTATATGAAACTGACACTATTTTCTTTCCAATCTTTTCACTATTGAGTTCCAACTACAAATTCAGGGGTTAAAGTCACTCAACAAGCTTTAACAAATATTTCCCGATTAACGCAACTGCGAATTTTGGTTTGAAAGACGGGGTGTGTAGCTCCAGCTTGGACTAACCTGTCATAATTTCTGAGTGGCATTAGATACAGTTAAAATTGTCTGTTAAAAAAAGAATGGCTACTTTGCTATTTAATTTAACTGATCTCCTATTGACTGCGACAGAGGTACTTTCCTCTAGAGTCTAGGGGAACCCTAGAAGGTGACTAGAAGCACCAAAGTGGGGTGGCAAATAACACGAGATTTTAGAGTTGCAGACTGCTCTGTTCAGGCTACTCATCAGAGATAACGTGAGAGAGGCAACGTTGGTAAATTGGTTTAGATTATCTGATAGAATCTAAATGGCCCAGACTACTTGAGTGTCTATGGCGGAGATCCACTTGTGTGTAACTATCAGAATGAGGTTTACTCAGATTATTTTTTGAGACATTGGGACTATAAGAATTTTTGGAGTCGGTACAGACTACCTGTAGGAGGCTCCTTGACACAGACTTACCTGTTCCAACTCTCTGATCCAAGGCTACCTGGCGCACCTGAACATCAAAGAGAGCGAAATGCGGCACAACCATCAATCCCTCTTCCACTGATGGGATTTCCTGCTCACTGGGTTCTTAATCCTGCTATCTCCAGGTACACACTACCAATAGTCGTTGGTAATTATCTTATAGCTCAGGTGTATGTGGTTGTGGGTGAGAGTTTGTGCTCACCTAGTTGTGTTTTGGGGGGTTGAGCTCTCGCTCTTTAGGACCCCCCCCTCTAAACTCTCAATCAGTCAACTGACATTTTTACTCCACACACACACACACACACACATGGTTAGAGAAACAGACAAAATTAGAGAAGATTCAGAGGTATGCCACCAAACTTGTCCCAGAGCTGAGAGGTATGACCTACAGGGAAATGTTACGGGAATTAAACTTTAGACCCTGAAGAACAAAAGTTAGGGGAGACATGATCACCACCTACAAAATTCTCAAAAGTATTGACAGGGTGGACATAAATAAACTATTTATCATAAGTGGAACTCGAACAAGGGGACACAGGTAGATAGCGCCCAGTGGGCTCTGGAAACTCTATACCAGTTGATTGACAGTTGAGAGGCGGGACCAAAGAGCCAAAGCTCAACCCCCGCAAGCACAAATAGGTGAGTGCAGGTGGAAACTTAGTACTAAAATGAGCCAAAGATATTATAAATAATTTTTTCAGTGTCAAGCTAGTTAACAAATGGAATGCATTAGGCAGTAACGTGGCGGAAGCAGACTCCATACTCAGTTTCAAATGTAGATGAAATAGAGCCCAAATGGCTCAGTGACCTGTACACCAGTTGATTGACAGTTAAGAGGTGAGACGAAAGAGCCGAAACTCAACCTCTGCAAGCACAACTAGGTGAGTACACACAAACGCCTAATGACACAAACATATTCCCATATTATACTTTACATTTCAATAGTTACATTTTAAATATATACAGACAAGCCAAAATATTTTTCCAAATAAAATATCATACTCCTTGGAATTGACTCAGCCAGTAAACACATTACACATAATTTGCATAAACTCTAAAGACGGTAATATCAAAGCTCAATTCACCCTGAATAAAATTCGGATAACGTTTGAGACAGACCATATACTGACGATCACTCAATACAGCTACAGGGAGAGCAGGCAGTGCTGTTATTGCTCATCAGCCCGATAGCAGGACAATTCAAAGGAACATTCGAATTAGTAACTGGGCATCTATAATGCAAGCCGAGTTGGTAGCAATACTGGTAGCACTCAAAATTATTGACAAAACTGAAGTAGACAGATTAATTATTTCCGACTCCCTTTCCTCACTACGAGCAATAAACAGTTTGCAATCAAGTAATAACGTGCTTGTTTTGGAAGCTAAATATATATGAATACTTAGCGAGAGGGTAAATATAAAAATGTTGTGGATTCCTTCTCACATTGGCCTGCAGGAACATGACAAAGTTGACGCCCTTGCTAAGGCTGCAGTAAATAAAGACAGTATTGAACGGAATTTCGAGTTATCAAAAAGGTCCAAAAATTAAAGTGTCATTAGAAGAGAACTCCTGGGTGGATTTGAAGAAAGTAGAACTGTGCAAACTGGAACTAGCAGGTCCATTGTTCATCACAATGAAATGTGTGAAGTAAAACATGTATATGGGGCAAGTAACAAGTAGACTAACAGATGTTGGCACAGCTTGTATAAGACTTGGCTACAAGTATCTCTGGCAGTTCGGCTTGTATAGGGATCTAGATGAAGTAAAGTGTAAAGTGTGTGGACAAAGACAGGGACACACACTAGAGCACTATATTTTGGATTGGTGTAAAATTGAGCCAATTAGAGATAAATCTAAGCTCACACTGTATGATATGGCAACCTATCTTATTACCATGGATAAATTACCTGAAATCCTTGCACTGTATCCATATTTCGCTTCCAGTAGATAAATGACATATGAGATAAAGAAACAAGTAGTGTATTATGAAGACTAATAATAAACAGAAGCTATCCTATGACTATCTCCATTGGTCAAACTATTATGTATTAGCGATAAGACCTACCATTAATGTATAATGACTTACTGCAAATGTATAGCTCTTGAAATAGCACTTTATAACTAGCTGACATTGTAACTATAAGGTGTGAGGGATAGATGAAATATTTTATGTAATAATTTAAGATGAGGTCTGATAAAGACCTTTTGTGCCCTCTGTAATGTTTTTTGCGCTACCGCTCAAAGATGGGAATGGGGTACACAATAAACTAGCCGCCTCCGGCGGCATCAATCAATAAAAAAACTGATATAAAGAGATCAACCGGTGGGAGGGCCTCTCCTAACGGTATGAAAGGAAAAATTTCCTAATAAGCGACGTAAATAAAGAGTGAAATTAATAAAGAATATAAGAGATCATTTACGAATGCTAGACTTTGTAGGGTACCCGGCTGATCCCGGGTCACTGTCCCCCAGTCCTCCCCCTTCTTCTCCAGCTTTCTCACCTCTCACCACTTTCCTTTCCTATTCTCTCTCTCTTATGCGCTCCACCTTTCTACCCTCTTTTCTTTATCGCTATTTCTCCTAATCTCTTTTGCCTTTTTGGCCGACTATCTCACAGTCTGTCTATCTGTCTGTCTATCTCTCTCTCTCTCTCATATGTCATTTATAAAAATAATACAACAGTATACCATTGGGGGTTTAGGTGGTCTGCCGGAAGGAGGACCCTATAGGGGTGCGAAATATTAAATAAATATAACAGTTACACGTTTCCTTTGAGAAATGAAATGAGTTTGAGAAAGCTTTTGAAGGTGCGGGGAAGAGAAGGTCATTATTAAGGGTAAGCGCCAAACCATTACGACTAAATAGCACTTGGAAGGGATCACGATAAGGATTTGGGATGGGACGGGGAGGAAGGAATAGTGCCCAAGAGGATCGTTTGATTTATGCTTATATGGTGGTTAAAGCAAAAATAGTTCAAAATTTATGATAATTTCGCTAACATAACTGAATAATTTATCAAGGTCAGTGAATATTTATATATATATATATATATATATATATATATATATATATATATATATATATATATATATATATATTTATATATAAAATATATATATATCTATATGTGCGAACAAGCCTGAATGGCTTGATATATATATATATATATATATATATATATATATATATATATATATATATATATATATAAAATATATATATATATACATATAGATATATATCAAGCCATTCAGGCTTGTTCGCACATATAGATATATATATTTTATATATAAATATATATATATATATATATATATATATATATATATATATATATATATATATATATATATATATATTTATATATAAAATATATATATCTATATGTGCGAACAAGCCTGAATGGCTTGATATATATCTATATGTATATATATATATATTTTATATATATATATATATATATATATATATATATATATATATATATATATATATTTATATATATTTATATATAATTATTATATATATTATAAAAAATACAAAAATACACACAAAATAATTAAATCAAAATTATCGACTGTTGAAAGACTGTTGACATGGCTCAAGGGTTACCTGAGAAATAGAACCGCCTCAGTTCTTTTCAAGGGGGTCAAAAGTAAACTTTGTGCACATTTTGAGTTGGGTACACCCTAGGGTGGAGTGCTAAGTCCTACATTGTTCAATGTTCAGAGGCACAAATTAACAATTGGTATTCCCACACTACCTGACGAAGCCGTCATTTGTTATGCCGATGACATATGCATTGTTGCAAATTCCCAAACTAGATTGCAAGCTCTACTTGATTCATTCGCTGCCAACAGCATTCAACCTGGTCTTGTTATCTCTATAACTAAATCTATAGTTCTCCATCCCCAAGAGTAAACTCATGTACCTATAACTTTCAAGGTCAACAACCAGAACATTGAAACGTGTAGGCAGCACAAATACCTTGGAGTTGTTATTAACAGGGACATTGTAAATGATCTACACCGTATGTTAAAAGAAAGACTAAAACAATTGAAAACACTTACTGGTAAGAATATTGATATCAATATTAAATATGTTAGACTATTCTATATGATGTTTGTTAGATTTCTTGTTGATTATAATGCTTTTATAATTAATTTCCTCTCCTCTATGTTGGACAAACTTGAAGTAGTACAGAATGAAGCCATGAGGATAATTCTTGGTGCCCCAAGATGCACAAGAATCATCAACATGCGGGATAAACTGAAGCTTCCAACCATACTAGAGAGAATCCTGCAAGTTAATACTACCTTTTGCCTTAAATACCTTCCATATGTTCCCTCATTGTGTTCC
This sequence comes from Procambarus clarkii, assembly GCF_040958095.1. Taxonomy (NCBI): domain Eukaryota; kingdom Metazoa; phylum Arthropoda; class Malacostraca; order Decapoda; family Cambaridae; genus Procambarus; species Procambarus clarkii. Next base: position 36,196,832 of record NC_091172.1, read on the forward strand.
TGTACAAATCTAGTGGTAGACCTCAGGGGTCTGGTGTGTGTAGAAGTACAAGGTGGTAGAAACGGTCACGGTGCCTCCATACATTGTGTGTGTGTGTGCGTGTGTGTGTGTGTGTGTGTGTGTGTGTGTGTGTGTGTGTGTGTATTTATGTGAAAACAAATTAAAATTATCGTTGATTGACAGTTGAGAGGCGGGCTGAAAGAGAAGAGCTCAATCCCCGCATGCTCAACAAGGTGAATACAACTAAGTGAATAAACATCACATACACACAAGAAAAACACACATACATAACATCAGCAGCGGCAGAAAAATATTCTACACATCGAAGCTAACAAAAGCCTCCAGGTCAACGACATCAATATCATGCTCTCCTCCCAAAACATCTCCATCACCATCAAAATCAACAAACATAGACTTCTTCTTCCTCGTCTATCTACATTGGCTTCCATTCTGCCATCTTTGTTGCTAGATTTCGTAGTTCCTTTTCCGGTTTACAGAAATAGCAAGTCTTGAAACTAGTGTTCTTCAAACAGTTTTATTAACCCTGTTGTTTCTTGATCGTGTGCCAGTTCCGTGTTGTTCTCCAATCACTTGTCTCCTAGCTCTTGTTCTCCAATCGTGTGTAAGTTCTCTTTTTTTCTATAGCTTACCAGTTCCCCTGTGTTCTTCCAACACTTGCCCGATCCCCTTTGTTCTTCCAAAACTTGCAAGTTTCCCTTTGTTCTTCCAACATTTGCCTGTTTTCGTTTGTTTTTTCAATACTTGCCAGTTCCCTGTTGTTCTTCCAATATTTGCCTGTTCCCCGTTGTTCTTCCAACACTTGCCAGATCCTCTTTGTTCTTCCAAAACTTCCTAATTCCCCGTTGTTCTGCCAACACTTGCCAGTTCTCGTTGTTCTTAAACACCTGCCAGTTCTCCGTTATTCTTTTAAAACCTGCCAGATCCCGTTGTTCTTCCAACACTTGCCACTTCTCCGTTGTTCTTCCAACACTTACCAGTTCTCCGAGGTTCTTCCAACACTTGCCAGTTCCCTGTTGTTCTTCACACGCTTGCCAGTTCTAAGTTGTTCCTCAAACACTTGCCAGTTCTAAGTTGTTTTTCCAACACTTGCCAGTTCCTCGTTGTTCTTCACACACTTTCCAATTTGTCGTTCTTCCCGCTATGCCTACCTCTGCCTGTGTTCCCTCCTTCGTTCACTTTCTCTTTTAACGCAAATACATTGACTTTATTTACATTCATGTATTCGTTTGGTTTCGTTGTTGGCCTTTTCAAATTTCCTTCGTTCGTGTTGGTTTGTTTGGGTAAACGGGGGAAAAGAGAGAGAGAAAGAGAGAGAGAGAGAGAGAGAGAGAGAGAGAGAGAGAGAGAGAGAGAGAGAGAGAGAGAGAGAGAGAGAGAGAGAGAGAGAGAGAGAGAGAGAGAGAGAGAGAGAGAGAGAGAGAGAGAGAGAGAGAGAGAGAGAGAGAGAGAGAGAGAGAGAGAGAGAGAGAGAGAGAGAGAGACGTGGAACAGAGAGACAACTTAGGAATTGAAGTACTTGTAGGGAAAGAGGGAAGAGACAGAAATCGATGCAAGCAAAAAAAAAATAAAATAAAAAAATTGTGATACAAATTATGCATGTGAGATCTGGATAAAAGAATTGGTTGTCGACCGGACTTTATACTATGTACAGACTTTAAATATGCATGCACGTGAGACTCACACACAATCCTATGTTCACACACACACAGGCGGGCATATACACACACGCGCGCTCACACACACACACACACACACACACACACACACACACACACACTAGGGGCCTCGTAGCCTGGTGGATAGCGCGCAGGACTCGTAATTCTGTGGCGCGGGTTCGTTTCCCGCACGAGGCAGAAACAAATGGGCAAAGTTTCTTTCACCCTAAGTGCCCCTGTTACCTAGCAGTAAATAGGTACCTGGGAGTTAGTCAGCTGTCACGGGCTGCTTCCTGGGGTGTGTGTGTGTGGTGTGGGGGAAAAAAAAAAGTAGTTAGTAAACAGTTGATTGACAGTTGAGAGGCGGGCCGAAAGAGCAAAGCTCAACCCCGCAAAAACACAACTAGTAAACACACACTGAAGGATAGACTGGGAGAACAAGGAACTGCAGGGAGGAGAGGATACATGGAGAGCCATACTAATGGAGGTGGCGACAAGAAACTTTCTAAGCCAACATGTCAGGGAACCCACTGTTATGAGAGGAAACGATGAACCAGCGAGACTCGACCAAGTCTTCACTCTGAATGACTCCAACATAAGGGAAATTGACTTCGAGGCCCCTATAGGAATGAACGATCACAGTGTACTGACGTTTGAGTATCTGGTCGAAGAAGGGCTAAAGTACTCGAGAAAGGGAAATGAAAGCAAAAGGCTAGCATTCCGTAGGGGAAATTACGAGGAGATAAGAAAATTCTTAACATATATTACACAGGAGTCAAAGCTAAGGGGAAAGACGGCACAGGACCTGATGGAATATATCACGCAGAAGTGCAAGGAGGCAGCTGAAAAGTTTATCCCAGCCCAAAAGGTAAAAAATGAAAAGCAGATGAGAAATCCATGGTTTAATCAGAGATGTAAGCTAGCTAAGCAACAAAGTAAAAGAACGTGGAGAAACTATAGAAATAACAGGACACATGAGAGCAGAGGTTACCAGAGAGCTAGGAATGAATACGTCAGGGTGAGAAGAGAGGCAGAAGGGCAATATGAAAACGACATAGCAAGCAAGGCTAAGACCCGACCCAAATTGAAAAACTAGGAAGTCTTCACATTAGAGCAAGGAGAAGTTCCAGAGATAAGAGAAGGAATAATTACCAGGCACCACTAGAGGAATTTGAGATTACCAGTAGAGATGTAAGGAAGCTTTTGCTAGAGTTGGATGTGATAAAGGCTATGGGCCCAGATGGAATATCACCATGAATACTAAAAGAAGGAGCAGAAGCACTGTTCCTGCCACTCTCCATGGTGTATAACAAATCATTGGTAACAGGTGAACTGCCAGAAATTTGGAAGGCGGCAAGCGTAGTGCCGATATAAAAGAGGGGGGATAGACAGGAGGCACTGAACTACAGGCCAATGTCCCTAACTTGCATACCATGCAAGCTAATAGCGAAAATTGTGCGTAAAAAGCTAGTCGAACATCTGGAGCAAATTTTTTTTTTGAGATATATACAAGAGTTGTTACATTCTTGTACAGCCACTAGTACGCGTAGCGTTTCGGGCAAGTCCTTAATCCTATGGGGTCTGGAATACGATCCCCGCCGCGAAGAATCGTTGTTACAACCAAGTACACATTTTACTGTTGCGTTAAACAGAGGCTACAGTAAAGGATTTGCGCCCAGTAAATCTTCCCCGGCGAGGATACGAACCCATGACAAAGCGCTCGCGGAACGTTAGGCGAGTGTCTTACCACTACACCACGGAGACTGTAACAGCAGATGCAAAAATGAACTTAATGTCAAAACACCAACATGGTTTCAGGGATGGCAACTCATGCCTCATAGGATTAATTGAATTCTACGATCAGGCAACAAGAATCAGACAAGAAACAGAGGGGTGGGGCAGACTGCATATTTTTGGATTGCCAGAAAGCCTTTGACACAGTGCCACACCAGAGACTAGTGGAAAGCTGGAGATGCAGGCAGGAGCGAAAGCTGGAGATGCAGGAAGGAGTGAAAGGGAAGGTACTCCATTGGATAAGGGAGTACCTAAGTAACACAAGGCAGCAAGTCACTGCTGGGTGAGGTCTCAGATTGGCGAGACGTCACCAGTGGGGTCCCGCAGGGTTCAGTCCTTGGACCCATACTGTTTTATATATATATGTAAATGATTCTATATATGGTATAGAATCATTCATCTCATTGTGTGCTGATGATGCAAAAATTATGAGGAGGATTAAGGCGGAGGAAGACAGAATGAGACTAAAAGATGACCTAGACAGACTGTATGAATGGTCCAACAAATGGCTACTAAAGTTCAACCTAAAGTTGGGTATAAACTGTCATGTTATGTCCAGATCAAGTGAAGTCTTCAGCCGTCACTGAAGATGACCAACGCCGTCACTGAAGATGACCAACGCCGTCACTGAAGATGATCTACGCCGTCACTGAAGGGGATCAACCCCATCACTGAAGGGGATCATTATTATAATTTAAGAAGTCCAGCACCATCAAGGAAGAGGGCCAACACCATCAGTAATGAGATCTAACACCATCAAGAAAGACAGTCAACATATTAAAACAAATTAAGAACAAGAAGAACATATCGTATTCACTCCAGAGTCCTTCAGGTCCCCAGAATAACGTGATGGTCTTAGCTTGAACAGATCCAGCGTACTGAGATTACTTTTCACCCAAACTGTTCGTTCCATGAGTACCAGAGCTGTTAAGGGTAATCGCCTGCCATTAGGACGGGCGAAGAGCAATATTAACCAATTTTCAAAAGAATGCTCGGCTAAGCATTCTTTATTTCTTGTCGTTAAAGTCATCATGGGTACTCTGTGAGTATCTGAGCCTTGTGGGTACTCTGTGAGTATCTGAGCCTTGTGGGTTCTCTGTGAGTATCTGAGCCTTGTGGGTACTCTGTGAGTATCTGAGCCTTGTGGGTACTCTGTGAGTATCTGAGCCTTGTGGGTTCTCTGTGAGTATCTGAGCCTTATGGGTACTCTGTGAGTATCTGAGCCTTGTGGGTACTCTGTGAGTATCTGAGCCTTGTGGGTTCTCTGTGAGTATCTGAGCCTTGTGGGTACTCTGTGAGTATCTGAGCCTTGTGGGTACTCTGTGAGTATCTGAGCCTTGTGGGTTCTCTGTGAGTATCTGAGCCTTGTGGGTACTCTGTGAGTATCTGAGCCTTGTGGGTACTCTGTGAGTATCTGAGCCTTGTGGGTTCTCTGTGAGTATCTGAGCCTTGTGGGTACTCTGTGAGTATCTGAGCCTTGTGGGTACTCTGTGAGTATCTGAGCCTTGTGGGTACTCTGTGAGTATCTGAGCCTTGTGGGTACTCTGTGAGTATCTGAGCCTTGTGGGTACTCTGTGAGTATCTGAGCCTTGTGGGTACTCTGTGAGTATCTGAGCCTTGTGGGTACTCTGTGAGTATCTGAGCCTTGTGGGTACTCTGTGAGTATCTGAGCCTTGTGGGTACTCTGTGAGTATCTGAGCCTTGTTGGAACTCTGTGAGTATCTGAGCCTTGTGGGTACTCTGTGAGTATCTGAGCCTTGTGGGTACTCTGTGAGTATCTGAGCCTTGTGGGTACTCTGTGAGTATCTGAGCCTTGTGGGTACTCTGTGAGTATCTGAGCCTTGTTGGAACTCTGTGAGTATCTGAGCCTTGTGGGTACTCTGTGAGTATCTGAGCCTTGTGGGTACTCTGTGAGTATCTGAGCCTTGTTGGAACTCTGTGAGTATCTGAGCCTTGTGGGTACTCTGTGAGTATCTGAGCCTTGTTGGAACTCTGTGAGTATCTGAGCCTTGTGAGTATTCTGTGAGTATCTGAGCCTTGTGGGTACTCTGTGAGTATCTGAGCCTTGTAGGTACTCTATGAGTATCTGAGCCTTGTAGGTACTCTATGAGTATCTGAACTTGTAGGTACTCTATGAGTATCTGAGCTTGTAGGTACTCTATGAGTATCTGAGCTTGTAGGTACTCAATGAGTATCTGAGCTTGTAGGTACTCTATGAGTATCTGAACCTTGTGGAGGCAGGGGTAAGACTTTAGAAGACAGATTTTAATTGGGACACCAGAGTGGGCCGAGTGGGATTACAAGAGACCAAAGAAATCAGGCTTATGTGTTCACTCAGAGATATTACTCTGGGGAGAAAGACAGTTATGTTTGGGCACTGCTTACCTAAAGGAGGAGAGGGAAGATGGAAGAGAGGACAGGGAAGAGGGAAGAGAGAAGATAGAAGACAGAAGAGGGAAGAGGGGAGACGGAAGAGGGAAGAGGGAAAATTGGAGAGGGAAAAAGGGAGAGAGGTGAGAAAAGACGGAATAGAAAACAGGGAAGAGAGCAGAGAGAAGAAGGAAGAGGGGAGAGGGCATAGGGATGAGAGAGAGAAGAGGGAAGAGGGGTCAAGGGATAGCGAAGAGTTAAGAGGAGAGAGGGGGATAGGGAAAATGGAAGAGGAGAGAGGGAAGACGGGAGAGGAAAGAAGAGAGAGGGTGATGTGACAGAATTAGGGAGGAAAATGCTATGTATTTGTTGTGATATTTTGAATAATTATCGTATTGGAAATTTAATTAAGAAAATGGCAACGCTTCTTCGAATATTTTTTTTTTTTATGAAAAAATGTAAACTAAAATGAAATCATTTCTTCTCCAACCTTAGCAATAAGGATTCTTGCTTTGGAAATATTTTCCTCTGTTGTTGCGATGTCTGATAATAATTAATTTCAGCCAATTTGTTATATTTTGAATAATTGTTAGCTAATACTTTCTCGCTTCCCTTATTAGTGTGAAACACTTCACTTTCCATTCAAAAATAGTGGTAGACACTATTGACACTGGAGCGGGCCACGCACTAATTATTATTCCGTGTTACCTTTACTGGCGAGTTATTTTCATTCACAGGAAATTCCAAAATTACTCTTAAATTCCACATATATTTCTTGTAAACATTCAAAAGTAATTAAACAATAAATTTACTGCTAGAGTCGAACTGTTGCTCTACTGTAACTTTATTTATAATTTTCGTTAATGAGAAAATCCATAGGAGCTGAGACGAGGATTCGAACACTTGAGCTGGGTGTTCCCAGGCTCACGCTCCAGTTGTCTAGACCACATCTAGACCACATCTAGACCACGTGGTCTAGTCATGCATACTAGTAGTTCTCGTCTACATCAAAACTTGATGTTATTTTGGTGTTTATTTTGACTAGGCCATGTCGTGGTCTAATCGTCAAAAGCGTGTGCTTGGGAACACCCAGGTTCGAACCCTCATCACGGCTCCTACAGATTTTCTCATTGATGCGGTCACGTTAGTGTGATTACTCTTTGTGTATTCTCGTTAATCTTAAGTTATAATGACTTGACCGTCGAGCCGCAGTGATTAACGAATTCTCCTACGATAATCCTGCAGCAAACATGAGTTCACCATCATGCCACGACTTGAACGTTGTGATCCAAAGGCGTTTTTATATTATATTAATCCAAAATTGTATTCCTAATTCATTCATTTAAATTAACGGAAGATTACTCTGAAGGATAAATTAAAAGCGCACGGAATATTACTCGTAATTATTAAAATCCAAGATAAATCCACTATGCTGCCAACAATGTAACAACCCGGCTATTATATAAGATGTTCTGATGTTCTCTTCATCTAATGTGGCACAATACTGATGTTTGCTAAGTGTGTTGCGTTACTCAACACGTCCTCGCTTACGCCCGTCGCTTATTCACTCAGAGGCGACATATGCAACAATTCACAAAAAATATTTATTTACTATTCCTTGCTTTAAATGTCAGCTCTAATGACCTCCCTTTGTTCTGGTCCTGATTTCATTTCTACCCTCCTGATCAAATTCAAGTACAAGGCTATGATGATTAAAATAATAGGAGTTTAAACTTTTTTCGGTAACGAATCCAGGGCTACGTGTATTGGTCCACTACTAGTATATGTAAAACAATAAATTCCCTAACCATAACAAAACCTTGTGTGGTATTAGCGACGTGCGATCATCTAAGCTCATACAACAACCGAACTACTTACCCGATACATCTTCCTTCACAATCAAAAGCCATCCATCCACCCCCGAATAAGAACTAACTCTCGTAAGACAGGCATTCTCGGATCTGTGGGTCGTCATGGAATAATAATAACAATAATAATAATAATAATAATAATAATAATAATAATAATAATAATAATAATAATAATAATAATAATAATAATAATAATAATAATAATAATAATAAGTAAATAATAATAATAAGTAAATAATAATGACAAGGAAATCCACAAAGACTATAGGTGGGCACTAATCTACGACCCCGGCATTGCCAGCCACATACTCTGCCACTAGACCACCGTTGACAAGTTAAAGTCATACAACCGGATTTCTACTAAAATCATATGACGTCTGGAGGCCCATACTGACGCCATGAAGCGACTGGCAATGCTGGGGTTACCTGGGTTCGCGTCCACCTATTGTCCTAGTGGACTTTCTCGTCGATTTATATCACGTTAATGGGATTTCTGTGTGTTAAAATTAATAATAATAATAATAATAATAATAATAATAATAATAATAATAATACCAATAATAATAATAATAATAATAATAATAATAATAATAATAATAATAATAATAATAATAATAATAATAATACCAATAATAATAATAATAACAATAATAATTATAGTGCAAAGAAATTACAATGGCGTGATATATCAAAGAGAAAATCATTTGAGGTAATGAGGTGACATGAACCAGTGTTCTAGTGATTTCACTCTCGGCCACGATAGAACAAAACGTTGGTTCGTATCATCTCACTGCCTCAAATGATTTTCTCATCGATATATCATGATATATCGATGATTGTGATCTGTGTGATTTGTTTGCGCTATTTTTATTATAATAATTATTATATTAAGAAATTACTGTATTATAACTTCTTATTATAATAAGGAATTACACCATTACGCACTCTCCTGAATGCTTTGTGAAGGACTAGTGTGATTAGGACGAGACTATACATGTCAACGTATAATAATAATAATAATAATAATAATAATAATAATAATAATAATAATAATAATAATAATAATAATAATAATAATAATAATAATGATAATAATAATAATAATAATAATAATAATAATAATAATAATAATGAAAAGCAACCATTAACGCATAAGTTATGGAGTTGTAGAGGCACTTGGTAAAGAGTGCTCCTCCACAACGCAGGGTTACGTAATTACCTGAAGGTCGCCTTGAGTCGGTAGTCTTCCTAGGCTGTTGCCGTATGCGATACTAAGCTCCGGAGGTAAATTTCGTTGGGATCGGAGATTACTGCCAGAAAGCTGAAATAAGCCTGAAGTATGACGGGTGAAGCATAGGAGGTATGCTCAGCTCGGCGCTGTTGTCTTCTGTGCTCGAGGCGTGTGGGGTTAGCATACGACTCTGGAACAGAACCAAGCCATCTTCCTAATAGAACGTTGCATTTTGACGTATACTCTATCTCAAGCCAAAAATCGTCGTACAAGAAAATGGGAGCGGTTCGCGAAATTTACACGGTCCCGTTTCCAGTTTTGGGTCCTCTGGTAGGTTAGGTTAAGGGTACATAAGTAACACAGTTTCTGGACGTTGGGAAATCTTAGAAGAACGGGCTAAGAGAAGATAATTACCATTAGGTATAACCTGAAGGAGGGAAATGCTTCTGCCGCCGAACAATCTAAATGTGGTTTAGATAAGCACTTCCTCCACGGAGTGCTTATAAAAACGTCGGAAATCTCAGGAATTTAAGGAATAGGGAAAGTAAAATAACATGAATATTGTTCTTGGGCCCTACCTTAAAATATAAGTAAAGAACGCAGCATGGTACAGCTCAGGAAAATTAACAAAAACCAGTCAAAAATGGAGGACCTTCAAATAAATAAACGAAAAAGACAAAGACAAAATCAAAGAAGCAGCCACTTAGAACAATAATTTAACTTCCTGGAAAACAAATACTGGACGATGATATCACAGCACACAGAATACTCTACAAAGTTTTTTAACATATGTCACACTAAAAGAATATTAATGACGCGGACCAAGAGTTGGTACGAAAAATGTTTTCCTCAACGAGGACTGGAATGGGACCTTCAGCGGAGCCTGGACAAACAGACGGACCTCAGGAACTGTTTAGGGAACAAGGAACGGCTGGGTGGGTTATAAGGCGGTAACAGTATCAGAAGAAAATTACCTAAAAAACTGTTCCAATGAAACAGCCATTGAGGAAATGGAAGGGTATTGTGGGATGCTTGATGAAAGGATGGGCATAAAGGGGAGTGTCAAAAACAAGGAACAAGGTATTATATGGGTAATTAAGCTACAAGTTAGACATTAAGCATAGCAGCAGGGCCGTGGAGCCTGGTAAGGATATACTATATTGGGAAAACAAGTCAGAAAATGGACCTGAAAGGATGTACCAGGAACAAGCAACAGGTGGCTACAGATGCATCTAGGTTAAAGAATGTTAGTTTTTGCTGGAAAAGAGACTAAATTTGTAGAAGAGGCTGCTGAAAGAAATGAAAGGTTGCTTGAGTAACTAGGGCCCAAACCACAAATTTCTTTCTCTCAGAGGATCGAAAAAGACAGCAAAAGAAGAAAAACTAAAAAAATTAAAATAGGATACAAATTCAAACGAGAAAATATAAGGACGAGAAAATATGATAGAATTTTTTTAAGAAAAATATGAAAAAAGGCCTATTTGACCGTTACTGGAAGATGCACCGGGCGTATATCCCTGAGAATGGAAAATGGTCTGGATTTTTTTGTCAATATCACGAACACTCAAGCGGATTCTCTAGAACAAAGCAGATGAAACTCTGAATCTGTTCGAAATATTTATCATTAACGAAATTTATGTAATATTACAAAAAACATTTACATAAAGTAAAAAGTGAAAATTAAATAATAATAATAATTCTACTACTAATAAACTACAACTACTTTACTACTACTACACCACTTCTACTTTAGTACCACAACTTCTACCACTACTAATAGTACTGCTCAACTACAACAACTAATAATAATTATAATAATGATAGGAGCAATAATACAATAACATTTTTAACAATAAAAATTTATTTACTTTCCCAAAATAATCCAACTAACAAGCAGAAATTCAGAGTAACAGCTGAAAACTAAATATTAAGGGCGCGCGTCTAATGCCCCACTAAGCTGAGAAGTAATTTTCATCAACTTTTTTTTAACGAGAGCAAGTGAAACATTAAATTGTAGCAACCTTGCATGCTGAAGGGATTGCAGCATTCGCATAATCCAGAGCGTGCAGCAGCAACAGCATCAGCAGCCAGGAAAAGGAATGAAAGACGCCACACAAAACTCTCCCGGCATAATATTCTCATTACAGAATTGCTCAGAGCTACGTAATGCATCTTACCAAGAAGAAAGGGTAGAAGGAGAGAGTGAGGGGTGGAGGTGGAAATGGGAGGGATCGAGAAGGGACAAAGAGGGAGGGAGGGGGCAAAGAGGAAGTGGGCGGGAGAGCAGGAGGAGGGCGCGGGAGGAAGGTAGTGTAGGGGGGGAATGTTGGAGGGATTAAGCAAAGGGAGTGGCAGTGAGAGAGGGACGGGGGGAAGCCGGAGGGTGAAATGCGCGTTCATTAGAACTAAGGCTTGCTGCAAAAGTTTGCTGGTGATCATTAAAGCACTATCCGGGCAGTGACCCATTAAGAGAGAGAGAGAGAGAGGCAGACAGACAGAGAGAGAGAGAGAGAGAGAGAGAGAGAGAGAGAGAGAGAGAGAGAGAGAGAGAGAGAGAGAGAGAGAGAGAGAGAGAGAGAGAGAGAGAGAGAGAGAGAGAGAGAGGCAGACAGAGAGAGAGAGAGAGAGAGAGAGAGAGAGAGAGAGAGAGAGAGAGAGAGAGAGAGAGAGAGAGAGAGAGAGAGAGAGAGAGAGAGAGAGAGAGAGAGAGAGAGAGAGAACACAATTCAATACTTGCCGAAAATGGAGAGAAATAAATATTCACAGTTTCTTTCGAGTGTTGAAAAAATCTAACGAATATTATTCGTTATAATATATTCCCAAAGGAAAAGATTTTAAAAGTTGATGCAGGGCTGCGTAAGTAGTGAAAGATGTTCTGCTCCGCACAGAGGCTGGGAACACAAACATCTTCTAACTTATTGGGTTGTCTGTTTGTGTTCCTTTGACGATAACTTTGTACCCCAAGACTGCGTTGAGCTCAGCTGATGAGGTAAACAAAAGCAGAGTGTTGTCCTCTGTGAGAGCTCCTTTCCTAGCCATCTGAGCTCCAAAGCCCTCTGTCGAAGTTCCTCTTGTGGCCGGCTGAAGTGAAGTGTCAAGCCTTTCTATTTTAATTGGCCATCTACCTAAGCTATAACTTTAGGCCTATGCGTAGTTTCACTTGATTGACCTTCAAGAGATTTATAATTAATCGTAGCGTGCTGATAAAGGTCCAGAGGAAATACCAAATGAGCACATAAACACCTAGATAGGGGGAGAGTATAAATATATATATTTACAAAGAATAAAAGAGACCATGCAAGATTATTAATCACTCAGTGAGGATCCCATACGTTCTTCCTGTACCTTCATATATATGCAAGAAATATCGAGATAGCAGAAGTCTCACAAATATTACTTTTCATATATAAAGATCAACAATAGACACCTTAGTCTAGAAAAATTTAAATTAGATGGCTGTCCATTCAGGCAAGATCATCATCAAAGACACATAGATATATTATTTGAAATTTGAACTACATAGTTACCCTGTATTCACTCAAATAGGATATAGGACACTAGGATTTATTAATCGAAGCGTTAGTAACAAGACACCTGGTGCTGTTCTTCAGCTATATTAGGTTATAGCTTTAGCCTCTGGTTAGGCCCCATTTAGATTAAGCAGTTCAGTTTTGGTCGCCGTACTATTGAATGGATATAAATTCACTTGAACGTGTCCAGCGTAGGATGACAAAGTTAATTCCCCAAATTAGAAACCTGTCATATGAAGAAAGATTAACAAAGCTTAAATTACATTCACTGGAAAGGCGAAGAGTTAAGGGGGACATGATAGAGGTTTACAAGTGGATGAATGGACATAACAGGGGGGATATTAATAGGGGTATTAAAAAATATCAACACAAGACAGAACACGAAACGATGGGTATAAATTGGATAAGTTTAGATTTAGGAACGACTTGAGTAAATACTAGTTCGGTAACAAGGTTGTTGATTTGTGGGACCAATTACCGCGTTAGGTAGTGGAGGTGGGGTCCCTTGATTGTTTCAAACGTGGGTTGGACATGTATATGAGTGGGATTGGGTGGTTATAATTAGGAGCTTCCTAGTATGAGGTAATAGGCCTTCTGCAGTTACTTTTGTTCTTATGTTCTTATGTAAATAACATTACGATATCCTGGAAGTTCAATGACAATGAATTGAGGCTTATCTGACTGTGTGATGGGGTGGAACTTGCTAAAAACGTGAGCTTCTGTCCAACACGACTTCCTCTTCCACCATTTTCCTGACATTTTCCACCATTCAAAACCCTCAATACTAGATGTCCAATTATCGCTGAATAGTCCCATTTAGCAATATTCAACTGAAGCCTATATATAAAAGTTCATTTTTCATTTATATAACATTTATATATTCTACTGGTTATCCATAATCAACGAATAACTGAAAGTACTTCTGTGATGGGGGGAGGATATGGACGTCCTATGGTCTTCCAGCAGAAAGCGGACATTCTGCCTCAGGGAACAGATATCCACACCCATTGTCTCTATATAATATTTCTCTCTCACTCTAGACAAATTACTGCATCAACTCTCTCTGTACAAAATAATAGATAAGGTTCGTAACATCCCTCCAGAACCAAGGGAAAAATGGGAAATTCTCTGGAAGTGAATTAATTTTTTTTATCGTTCTTCATAAAATAAAAACAGGTTTCCAAAGATTAAATTAATTTAATCCAACCTTTTCATGTCCTAAATAATCAGTAAAATATGTACAACAATATATTCACCTTCATGCAGGCGTGTAACTTCAAGTCACACCAGATGCTGGCAATCGTGAAAGAGAATCGGCTCCTCTTGTGGCTGGCTGATGAAGAGTAAGGCCCTATGTGAGTGCTTCTATTGTGGTCGGCTTTGGAAGAATAAGACTCTCTGTGGGAGTTCCTTTTGTGGCTGACAGACAGACAGACAGAGACAGAGGGAAGTAGGTAGTGAGAATAAGAGAGAGAGCGACGAGAGATATTCCACTTTAATCACTCATTTATACCCACAGAGAGTTCCACTAGAACGTAATTGAACATCTGGACTGTAAATATGAACACACTCACACACACACACACAAACGAAAAAACTACATTTCGTGGGCAGCTGTTGAGCAAAATATTTAGATATAAAATACGAGAATTTAAACTCATTTTGCCATATGTCTTCTTTTAACATTTAGTTTAGTATTCATTTTTTCTCCACAAATTCATGTTTCTCAGTGTTGAAGGGATGTAGGCTAAGAAAAGAAAAACTAATAACAGACGACGTCTTAAATGGACATAAAAAAAGGTGGAGATAGAGAAAGCTAGAGGATGAAGGATAGAGAGGAAGCAATATACAATATGATCAAGACTAGTTTACCAATAGGATATTAACTTCTATAGAACTAAGACGAGAGCGTAAAACAATAGATTAAAGATCTAGGATACAAAAGAATAAGACTTGGCACAGCAAAATAGGAGGGCCCAAAGAGAGGAGAAGAACAAGAGCGTATGATGAGAACTCGGCAGAAATAAAAGAACAGAGAGAGGATAAAATAAGAACGCAAAGAAAACACAACTAAGGTTGGTTATTAATCTATAAATATCAGTTAGAATGCCAACTTTTCTGTCGGTGTGTTTGTCAATCTGTCTATCAGTGAGTCTATCTGTCTAAGGTTGGAAACTAGACTCTTGAGGATATCCTCATCCAACTTTGCAGGGGAAAATGGTTTACGGTATGGGCCGGAAATTGAATGGAAAGAATGGCGAAAAGAGAGTGGAGAGGGGATGGGTAGAGATAGAAGGGAGGAAAATGCAGGAGATAGAGAAAAAAGAGGGAGGAGAGGGTCGGAAAACGTGGGATGAGGGAGGGGAGTGAAGAAGGGAGGAAGAAGGGTGGAATGGGGAATGGGGGGAGCTGAGACAGACTATCCCAGGCATCGCCGGGTACCCCTTCTGATAGAGAATAAAATATATATATTAGGAAAAACGAGTGAAAACCAAATTACTATCAAAGTAAGAAGCCAGAAAAGAAAACAAATGTGTAAGAATTCCTTCCCTCGGCCAGGATGGGCGCTCTGGGCACATAGGATTTTAAGACAATTTACTTTCCTTTCCATTGCTTCTATTACTTTTTTTCATTTTCTCTCCTGACTGGAATTCCATTTTACGAGATTGTGATTTCGGCATGGTAAAATTTACCCCTCTCGTTCGTAGTGCATATGGA
The DNA here is from genome assembly GCF_040958095.1 of Procambarus clarkii. NCBI lineage: Eukaryota > Metazoa > Arthropoda > Malacostraca > Decapoda > Cambaridae > Procambarus > Procambarus clarkii. Next base: position 36,212,022 of record NC_091172.1, read on the forward strand.
TTATCTCGACTCCTTGCCACCAGGAGAGATGCTGGAGAGAGACTCTTTTTCCGTGTTTACATTCACGCTCAAGTTGCGAGGCTGTGGTGGTGTAGTGTGATGGTATGATTGTATGGTGTGGTGTGATTGTATAGTGGTGTCATAATGTGATGTTTGGCGTGGCGGTGGAATGTGAGTATTAGTGGTAAAGCAGTGGTGATAATGTTTTGTGTGGTTGGTATGATAAGGTGATGAAATGTACTTGGTTGATTTGTTAGTTCTGGTGTGAATACTAGTGTGATGGTAGCAAGTGTTAATGAAAGTATATGTTGGTGTTGTGGTGGTGGTGGGAGGGGGGGGGAATGTGGCATTGAGGTAATAGTCGATTCTGGTAGTGATATATGTTAGATATTACATGTTGTACGAACTTCCTTTCCACATAATATACCAAGTTTGCTTTCCAGACTCCAGGCCGCCTTTGGAACATACTCGATTTTCTCTCTTCCTCACCATGGTTGCAGTTTCTTCCATGGTCAGTAATTTCTTTATCATTCTCTGTAACACATCTTTCATTTATTTCACATCTGCGGTTATAGTTTTTTAAAGGATTCTTCCATTTACTCATATGTTTTTGTTGATGTATATCTCATTTATTATTATAGTTATGTTGTCAAAGTTGCTTTAGTTCTGGTGCTATTGTTCCGTTATGAAATTTTTGGTATCATAGTTCCGTGTGGTAAAGTTCTATTGGTATTGCTCTATCGGTAAAGTTCTATTGTTATAATTATGTTGTTTCAGTTCTACTTGATTTAATTATGTTGATACGGTTGTGTTGATACAGTTTTGTTGTTATAGCTCACCTGCTGTATTTCAGAGACGGATATAGGCTAGTCAAGGTTGGCCTAGGTTAAATAATTTAAGAAATATTTGTAGTTATTGATAACCCCTTTATCCGATTCTCACTGATTCAATGCAGGTCTAGTGTGATACATTGGTGGAGATTCCCGAAGAGTTTTTCATCAAACTATTATTTCAATAAAAGCCATACAGTAGTTTCATTGCTCACTATTATTATATTTTTGGAAAAGGAAAATGGGGGCTAAGTGGGGGATGAGGCGAGGGGAAGGTGGGGGAAGAGTGGAGAAGGTGATTAGTGAGGAGGGCGAGTGGATGGGGGGGAATGTGCGGGGAGAGCACCGAGGCAGGTACGCTTCCTATTATAATATATATAATTAAACAATAAGTAAGTCAACACAGATGGATGTTCTACCAGAGACTATAAAAGCATACATCAGCGGTCATTAAGAATGGGTCCTCTTGTTAAACAAGTTGATATAATCAAATATACGAGTAAACTGAGAAACTCTGGCCTGTAGGGCAAGCCTTCTCTTGATTGCAGCTTGCAACAGTCCCATCTTCCATGTTTAGATGTTTAGTGGGGGTGTTTGTCCTCAATGAGGAATATTCCTGCGGGTCTTTTACTACAGCTCACCAGAATTTGGATCCAACTGTTCATGATGCAAGTTTTCTTTGAGTTTCTGATTCCCATCTGGATATAGTAGACTTTTGAACCTCTTTCATTTAATGACAATATCGTCTAGGAATCCTCCTGTTGAAGCCAAAGAGTTCCTTTTAAATATAATCTAGGGCCTACTTTTAGCATCAGTATGATCACCCCTCACAGCAACCCTAAGCCAACCATGGTTGATAAGAAGGTAACTGGAGGTCTAGTTTACGACTGGTTACGGCTATATTTGGGTGTTCCCCATTTCCCTGGAGAAAGGTATTGCATTTACTTGCTCCTGCCTCTGAGTGGTGGGCAGGCCAATTCCCCCTTGTTCCAAAGCCAGGTTGTGTGAGTGGATTCCTCCCCTCGATCTGTCAGAGTAGCTAATGTAGAGAAGACAACTTTTTGGTTTACTGAAGCAACGTATCCAAGGTGTCTGCACTTAACTATTCTTGAAGGTAGATCACTTACGACAAGATCAGACGAGGAACGTGAACTGTGACCTGGTAATCTGACAAAGATTTAAATTAGAAAAACTGCTGAGTTTATCTATGTGCCTTTGCATAAGACGTTAACTGAGGTTATATATAATTGAAATGTGCTACCAGTTATTTTATATTAGTTGGGATTCTAGATTATCCATCAAAAAGTTGAAAGGGGATTCACCCTACCTTTGAGGTCTATACATTACACAAACTATTAATAATGTTTGTGGATTTAAGCATATTAGAGGAACATAAATTTCTGATGAACAGGGAAGGTTACATCAATTGGCTGGGCGTGTACAGATTTGCTGACGCAAAAGGACACGTACTTCCTTTCCTTGGTCCCGTCTACATCGACGCATCCTTGAGATTTACCTTCCAATCTCAACTGAGCTCCCTGGAGGCCTGTAATCTATAAATGTTCCAACACAACAACTACATCAGGGCGATATGTGTTCGTGAAGCAGTGTATGTGACATCGCTAACGGTGGTAACGAAACTTCTGACATTGTGCTAATGGATGGACTCCTCACTTCCAACCTTCACTGCTTCTTCAAATTGATTTGAAGAAATATCTGAGGCAAATAATGCCACGAGTGTTGCCGGGGGTATGAAGGTCTCACGACTTATATACATATATAATTTTACTTACTTTCAAATATATATTCAATGCATATCTCTCAATATTTCTGATGTCTTTTTATTTAAACCTTTCTTCACTCCGTTGGTAATTAGGTTCAGAGAACCAACATCAAACCATTCCAGATTAAACAGAAATCCACCCAACGCTGGTACAGATTTCTGGTGTCGAAAATTAGCATAACCAATTATCCTGTGATCTATTGGGGTAATCTTGGGTCAGGAACCGATTTCGCTGCATTTATGGGAACGTTTAACATTTTTCAGGATAACTCAAGTAGGAGATGAGCATATCTCAAGATGATTGTACAGAAACGCTCTAGGTCACATGGCTACGTTAAGTGACAATCAAACAAACTAGTTGTAACCATATGCCTGTTTTACACACACACACACACACACACACACACACACACACACACACACACACACACACACACACACACACACACACACACACACACACACACACACACACACATCGAACACTTAATGTAGGGCATACGTAAATCTGTGTATGTATGTATTTACGTATGTAGGTTAGCTTAGCATTTTAAAAGCACCGAATCACCTTCTGTGGTTGATTGTTCAATAAACCCTTGAACTATATGTTTAACACATCTCTAACCCTGTCCATGGAGGACAGAAGAAAATGTATATATGCTGGTTAGCATTGTAAATGTGTGGCCACGTCTGTAGTAGAAAATAATAATAATAATAATAATAATAATAATAATAATAATAATAATAATAATAATAATAATAATAATAATAATAATAATGATAATAATAATCATAGTAATAATAATAATAATAATAATAATAATAATAATAATAATAATAATAATAATAAAAACTGCATTCCCACGTTGTGCTGCCTTCCCACCTCCCAGTGCACACTATACCCACTAATTCTGTCCCCCAAAAAAACACTCACATGCCCTCAAAGCTTTCACAGGAAATATCTCCTCCACCTACTAAATCTCCAACCCCACACCAAGCCCCTTCCCCATTTCTCAACCCCCCCCCCCCCCACCACACCCATCCCCTTCCTACCAAACCTTAAAACCCCCTTCCAACCACACCCCCTGCCCCACCAAGCACTTTCTAAAAGTGTGCGAAGCTTAACTTTCTCCTCCGCCTGATGAGCTTGTCCTTGTTGAAGATGCTGAAAACTATCTTTTTTTGTCTTCTTTAATTCTGGATGAGAGAAAGTTCTTATATTTTTTAGAGACTACCATTTTTATCAGTAGTTTGGGACCCAGTTTTCTGTTTTATCAAGCGAGGCGTTATGAAAGGGGGACGAAGAAGTATATATATATATTGTGTGTGTGTGTGTGTGTGTGTGTGTGTGTGTGTGTGTGTGTGTGTGTGTGTACTCACCTAGTTGTGTCTGCAGGATCGAGCATTGACTCTTGGATCCCGCCTTTCCAGCTATCGGTTGTTTACAGCAATGACTCCTGTCCCATTTCCCTATCATATCTAGTTTTAAAAAGTATGAATAGTATTTGCTTCCACAACCTGTTCCCCAAGTGCATTCCATTTTCCCACTACTCTCACGCTAAAAGTAAACTTCCTAACATCTCTGTGACTCATCTGAATTTCCAGTTTCCACCCATGTCCCCTCGTTCTGTTATTATTACGTGTGAACATGTCATCTATTTCCACTTTGTCAATTCTCCTGAGTATTTTATATGTCCCTATCATATCTCCTCTCTCTCTTCTTTTCTCTAGTGTCGTAAGGTTCAGTTCCTTCAGACGCTCTTCATATCCAATCCCTCGTAACTCTGGGACAAGCCTCGTCGCAAACCTCTGAACCTTCTCCAGTTTCTTTATGTGTTTCTTCAGGTGGGGGCTCCATGATGGCGCGGCATACTCTAAGACGGGTCTCACGTAGGCAGTGTAAAGCGCCCTAAAAGCCTCCTCATTTAGGTTTCTGAATGAAGTTCTAATTTTCGCCAGTGTAGAGTACGCTGCTGTCGTTATCCTATTTATATGTGCCTCAGGAGTTAGGTTAGGTGTCACATCCACTCCCAGGTCTCTTTCTCGAATCGTTACAGGTAGGCTGTCCCCCTTCATTGTGTACTGTCCCTTTGGTCTCCTATCACCTGATCCTATTTCCATAACTTTACATTTATTGGTGTTAAACTCTAGTAGTCATTTCTCTGACCATCTCTGCAACCTGTTTAAGTCCTCTTGGAGGATCCTACAATCCTCATCTGTCACAACTCTTCTCATTAATTTTGCGTCATCCGCAAACATTGACATGTATGATTCCACTCCTGTAAACATATCATTTACGTAAATTAGAAAGAGGAATGGTCCCAGCAACGATCATTGAGGTACTCCACTCGTTACTGTTCGCTAGTACGGCTTCTCGCCCCTTACCATTACCCTCTGGCTCCTTCCTGTTAGGTAGTTCGTCACCCATACTAGGGCCTTTCCGCTTACTCCTGCCTGCCTCTCAAGTTTGTATAGCAGTCTCATGTGCGGTACTGTATCAAAGGCCTTTTGGCAGTCAAGAAATATGCAGTCTGCCCAGCCTTCTCTGTCCTGCCTTATCCTTGTTACTTTATTATAGAATTCTAAAAGGTTTGTTAGGCATGATTTCCCTGTCCAGAACCCATGTTGGTGCTTGTTTACAAACCCAATGCTCTCCAGGTGCTCAACAAGTCTTAGCCTAATTATTCTTTCAAGTATTTTGCAGGGGATGCTTGTCAGTGATACGGGTCTGTAGTTATGTGCCTCCTCCCTATTACCTTTCTTGAAAATCGGTACGACATTTGCTTCCTTCCAGCAACTGGGCAATTCTCCCGACATCAGTGACTCATTAAAGATCATTGCCAGAGGCACGCTGAGAGCCTGCGCTGCCTCTTTAAGTATCCACGGTGATACTTTGTCTGGTCCAACAGCTTTATTTGCATCCAGTGTTCTCAACTGTTTCATTACCTCCTCTGCTGTCACCTCTATATCTGATAGTCTTTCATCTAGGGTAATCGCTTCTAACAATGGGAGCTGCTCAGGCTCGGTTGTGAACACTCCATGGAATTTTGCATTCAGTACCTCGCAGATTTCCATGTCGCTTTCTGTATATGCCCCTTCTGTTTTCCTCAGTCATGTCACTTGGTCATTTACCGACATCTTCCTTCTTATATGGCTATGTAGTAATTTAGGTTGCTTTTTCGCTTTGACTGCAATATCATTCTCATAATTTCTTTCCGACACTCGTCTTATGTTAATGTTATCATTCCTAGCTCTGTTACATCTAATCCTGTTGTCCTCTGTCCTTTGTCTTCTGTACTTCCTCCACTCCCTCCTGCTTCTCACCTTTGCTTCCTGACACTGTCTATTAAACCATGGGTTATTATATTCCCTCCTGATTTTTTCCTTTATTGTTGGAATAAATCTTTCTTCAGCCTCCTTGCATTTCAATATGACTTGGTTCATCATACCTTGCACTGTTTTTCCTCTAAGTTCTTCCTCCCACTGCACTTCTCCCAGGTAGTCCCTTATTCTTCTGTAGTCCCCTTTTCTGTAATCAAGTCTCCTTTCCCGGACCTCTTGTCCTTTGGTCACAATTTTGAGCTCCATCATGTAGTCAAAGACTAGGACACGATGGTCACTGGCTCCTAGTGGTATTTCATGTTCCAACTGCTCGATGTCTTCTACATTCTGGGTGAAAATGAGATCTAATAGGCTGGGCGTATCCCCTCCTCTTTCCCTAGTATCTTCTTTCACATGCTGTGTTAGAAAGTTTGCTGTGTTTGTTCCTCTCCTCCCCGCCATGGGGATTCCTCGTTTCCCAATCTATCTCTCCGTGATTTAGGTCCCCCATGATCAGCAGCTTCGCTCTCATTCTATGCGCCATAGTTGCTGCCCTCTGCAGTTCATCTATACATGCCTTGTTGCTGTCCTCGTACTCCTGCCTGGGCCTTCTACTGTTTGGTGGGGGATTGTAGAGTATCAAGAATACAATCTTCTTCCCATCCACTGTCAGAGTTCCATGTATGAAACTCGTGCTTTCATTGGTACCCGGATTTTCCAGCTCATCAAACTTCCATTTCTGCTGTATTAGGAGTGCCATTCTTCCGCCCTGTCTCTGTGTCCTTTCTTTTCTTATCACCTGGTACCCCTCTGGAAAGATTGCATCCGAGATCATGCCATTTATTTTAGTTTCCACTATTGCCACTATGTCTGGGTCTGCCTCACTAACTCTTTCTTTTATCTCTTCTGCTTTATTGGCTACCCCATCAGCATTGGTGTACCACACCTTGAGACTCTTCTTGGAAACTCGGGTGTCAGAGTTCCCCCTTTCACCGGGGGTCTGGGGGGAACTGGGGGGTGTCTGGGGGGCGAGTGGGGGCTGTGGGGGTGAATGGGGGGGTGCCTGGGAGTTCCGGGTAGACGAATGGGGTCTGGGCAACTAGGGGGGTAGGAAGGGCATAATGAGTCTGAAAGTTAGGGGTCTGAATAGCATAGGGGGGTTGAGAAATAGAGTGAGACTGAGAGTCAGATAGAGGTTGAGAGGTTGGGGGGGAGAGGGATATTGAGGGCAGAGGGGAGAATGGAGCATGGGTGCTGGGAGTGGAAGAGAGGGTGTATTAGTTAGGGGGGGAATCGGGGGTAGGTGGGGTTTTGGGGTAGAAGAGGGGAAGAGGGAGATGGGGGAAGGTGTTAGGGGGTCACAAGGTGAGGGGGTTAAATGTGGGCTGGAGGTGCATAGGAGGGGTGAGGGTTGGGTGGAGTTTGGGGTGAGTGGAAGAGGGGTGCAGTGGAAGCTGGGATGGAGTAGATGGAATTGAAGTCAATGGGGTAGAAGGGGCAGGGGAGTAGGAAGGGGTAGTAGGGGAAGGGGGATGGGAAGGTGGGTTTGGGGAGGGCATGGCTTGACCCACTGGGGTCGTTGACAGGTGTGATGTAGCAGGGGCAGGGGAATCATGGGGGAGGCGCAAATGTGGAAGGGACTGGGGGGGTTTTGGGGTGATGAAGCAGGCGGGTTTTGGGGGGGCTGAGGCAGGGGGGAGGTATAGGAGGGCTGAGTTTGGGAGGATGCGACCTGGGATGTGACCTGGGAGGTGACCTGGGAGGTGAGACTACCTGAGAGGCTAGTTCGGTGTGTGTGTGTGTGTGTGTGTGTGTGTGTGTGTGTGTGTGTGTGTGTGTGTGTGTGTGTGTGTGTGTGTACTCACCTAATTGTGCTTGCGGAGGTTGAGCTTTGGCTCTTTGGTCTTGCCTCTCAACTGTCAATCAACTGGTGTACAGATTCCTGAGCCTACTAGGCTCTATCATATCTACATATGAAACTGTGTATGGAGTCAGCCTCCATCACATCACTTCCTAGTGCATTCCATTTATTAACTACTCTGACACTGAAAAAATTCTTTCTAACGTCTCTGTGGCTCATCTGGGTACTAAGTTTCCACCTGTGTTTCCTTGTTCGTGTCCCACCCGTGCTGAAGGGTTTGTCTTTGTCCACCCTGTCAATTCCCCTGAGAATTTTGTAGGTGGTTATCATGTCTCCCCTTACTCCTCTGTTTTCCAGGGATTTGAGGTTCAGCTCCTTTAGCCTTTCCTCGTAGCTCAATCCTCTCAGTTCCGGGACGAGCCTGGTGGCATACTGCTGAATCTTCTCTAACTTTATCTTGTGTTTTACTAGGTATGGACTCCAGGCTTCTCTCTTTCTCCTCCCCTCTCTCTTCTCTATCACTCTCTCTCTCTCTCTCTCTCTCTCTCTCTCTCTCTCTCTCTCTCTCTCTCTCTCTCTCTCTCTCTCTCTCTCTCTCTCTCTCTCTCTCTCTCTCTCTCTCTCTCTCTTACACACACACTCTCTTCTCTCTCTCTCTTTTCTCCTACCCTCTCTCTCGCTCTCTCTCCTCTGTATCTTCTCTCTCTCCTCTGTATCTTCTCTCTCTCCTCTGTTTCTTCTCTCTCTCTCTCTCTCTCTCTCTCTCTCTCTCTCTCTCTCTCTCTCTCTCTCTCTCTCTCTCTCTCTCTCTCTCTCTCTCTCTCTCTCTCTCTCTCTCTCTCTCTCTCTTTTCTGCTTCCGTCTCTCCTCGGTCTCTTCTCTCTCACTCTGTCTTTCCCTCCCTATCTCTCTCTCTTTCTCTCTATCTGTCTGTCTCTCTCCCTCTCTTTCTCTCTCACCCTCTCCTCTTTCTTTCACTCTCTCTTTTCTCTCTTCTCTGTCCTCTCGCTCTTCTCTCTTTATCTTTTCTCTTTCTCTTTCTGTGTCTCTCGCTTTGTGTCCTTTCTCTCACTCTCTTCACTCTCCCTCTCTTTTTAAATTTTAAACGAGAAAATATTTGGTAGACAGGTACTTGGGAGTTAGCTGCTACGGGCTGCTGTCTGGGGAAGGGTGTGAGTGTGTGTGTTATAAATATATGTAGTAGTATAATAGAGGAAAATAGATAGGTTGGAAAGTCGGAGTCCAGGAGGTTATAGTTCGATTCTGCAGACATAAATAGTAAATACAAATAGTAAATGCACACAAATCGAGCTCACAGCGTTCGGGGTTTACAGTCCATGGATAATGGTTCGATTCCCTGTTGTGGCAGTAAATAGTTCGATTTTCTTTCACTTGATGTACCTGTTCACTTTGCATTAAATAAGTACCTTTACCAATTTACCTTTACCTTACTGGAAGTTAGGCAGCAAATGCAGGCTGCATCCTAGGGATGTATATGCTATTTGTATTTACTATTTGTTTCTGCAGAATCGAGTCCATGGACAAACACACACACACAAATTTTTGTGTGTTGGAGAGAAATACATGAAGTTTATATGGTTGAAAAAATAGGTCCATAGTCGGTACATTAGGCAACTAATAATTACATTAGGCAACTAAAGAGCTAACAACTCGATGATGCAAGCATAAATAGTAAATATAAATAGTAAATACCCACTCATACACATAAACAAAATTATCTAAGGGAGGCAAGTGAGAATGGTTTACAGAAACGAATAAAAATTATGGAAGTGGAAGGGAAGGCAACAAAGGAAGTGAATAGGGTAAGAGAGGAGAAAATTAAAGAAGTAGAGAATGTAACTGAGATTTGGGGCGTAAGACTGGACAAAATAATTGCTGAAGCAGGAAAAGGTTCAGAGGGAAAGAAGATAATTAAGGTAACAGTGTTAGTGGTTGTAAAAACTACTCAAGTCATGAACTGTACAAGGCAGGAGTTCGAGAGGGGAGAGATTGGGTGGTAATACGCAACCTACTAAAGTCAGCGGGAGATAGATGGCAAACAAGAAGAAAGAGAGATAAAAATTATATCTCAGAAATTCTACTTAAACTTGTGGCTAGAGATGCAACAAAAGAAATGGACCATTTCTGCAGGTTAGGTAGATTTCACAGAGAATGAAATCGATCAGTGAAAATCATTTATATAAATAGCAAGCCAGTTATATATATACTGATAGAAAAAATATATTTGAAGAGTGTAGAAAAGTACCATGAGATGTTTATTACATAGGAAGTATAGGGAGGCAGTAAGTATAATCAGGGGAAAAGAAGCAAATGAGAAATGCAAAGAAACAAGAAAATGGCACAATCCGTGTACCAGAAGAAGTCAGTCTTACAGCATTGATTAGTACACTGGGATTGACCAGTTTATTGAAGCATCAGAGAGTACTATACAGGGAGATAGTTGGACTGTCTGGCCTCATGAAACATCCACACTAATGAGGATGCACGAGATCATACACCTCTTTCTCTATCTGTTACAGAAATCTAACCACATGAATGGAAAAAACAAAAGCATCCCAATTATGATGAAGAAACGTAAGTACACAAATGCAGATAGAATTAAAAATATGGGGGATAGAGATATAAGAAAGGGTGGTAGAAGAACAACCACACATGATCACAATAAAGGAAACAAAACTGACAAGTGTTATAGTAAATGCAACTTCCTTCGAAGATTTCGAGTAATAAAGAAAGGTAAGGTGAACAGAAGGGAAGGTGGTGTAATCCTGTTGCTACTGCTGCACTGGAGCTTCAATGAAGGCGACCAATGCAGTAAGAATTTTCTAAATGTAATAGAAAAGCAGCCACAGTGGTAATTAGAACAAGGCTAAAAACCTAATACTAGGGGATTTTAACCACAGGAAATTGGTCTGAAAAAATAAGGACCTGTACTTGGGTGATGAGACATGGATAACAATACTGTTCAACATAACACTGCCTAAAGTAGCATAATACAGAACCAGCAAGAGAAAGAGGAGAGGATCCACCAGAATACTTGAACTGGTGTTTTCCCAAAACGAGGCAGATGTTGAAAAAATTGAGTTGGAGAGGCCTCTGGGAGCTAGCGACTACTGCACTGTTATACAGGAGTATCTGGTTATCTTGAGATGATTTCGGGGCTATCAGTGTCCCCGCGCCCCGTTCCTCGACCAGGCCTCCACCCCCCAGGAAGCAGCCCGTGACAACTGACTAACACCCAGGTACCTATTTTACTGCAAGGTAACAGGGGCATAGGGTGAAAGAAACTCTGCCCATTATTTCTGTACATAATGTCGCTAAAGAAAATTATTATGCAAAGAAACCCATTGAAGATGGGACTTTCTGTGGGAAATACAATACAATAGAGAGAGAAATGGAAGGAAAGTCAGCAAATGTGATGATGGAAATAATTGCTGAGATGTGTGCCTATGTAACGAAACAGGTGTACGAGGAAAGTAAAATAGACCTCTAATTCAATAGGCAATTCAGGAAAACGTAAGGAAAGAATAACAAAAACAGGGAAATAGAAAGAGAACTAGGAACAGAGAACAATAAAGAGGCAATAAAGTGAACCAGACATGCATACACCAGAGTTAGAAAAGGAGCTAAGAGACAATATGATAATGACGTTACTGCATTGCTGCACAAGATAAAAAAGAGCAAAAGCTAATATGTAGGCATATAATATAGGCTATATCCCTGGAAACACAAACCGAAACTGTCTCTATTTTCCGCTTGTAACAACTTGTAATAAAGTTGTTACATCTTGGCTTAACGTGTTTATGACGTATTAGAACGTTGTTACAACTTGCTATAATGGTTGTTATAACTGGTTAGGAGGTGTTAAAACTTGTTCGAACGTTGCACCAACGTCGTAGTTTCGGTGTGTGTTTGGCGGGATATAGGCATATATAGGGGAGCCGGTCGGCCGAGCGGACAGCACGCTGGACTTGTGATCCTGTGGTCCTGGGTTCGATCCCAGGCGCCGGCGAGAAACAATGGGCAGAGTTTCTTTCACCCTATGCCCCTGTTACCTAGCAGTAAAATAGGTACCTGGGTGTTAGTCAGCTGTCACGGGCTGCTTCCTGGGGGTGGAGGCCTGGTCGAGGACCGGGCCGCGGGGACACTAAAAGCCCCGAAATCATCTCAAGATAACCTCAAGATATAAGGAGAAAAGCAACAATGAGAGACCATGTACTCAGGCCATATATGTTGAGAACTACCCTTTGAGGAGACAAGGGGAAACTTTCACAGAAAGTGATAATGGGGAATGTGAGCAACTGAACAAATGATTTTGGAAGGTTCACACTTCCCAAATGAGAGGTTGGAAGAAACAATGGATGATATTATAGTCACTGTAGAAGAGGTAAGAAAACATCAGAAAAACTAGATGTGACAAAATCAATAGGTCTTAATATATTCTCACAAAGGCTGCTGAAAGAGGTACTTTGTTCGGCATTATCAGAAATTTATACTAAAACTTGAGACAGAAAGTTGTCAATGGAATTCATTGAATCACTCAGTCAAATTCTGAGTGGAATTAAAAGTAAAGACAAGGCCAAACTGTTTTGCATGGGTTGTACTCTCACAAGTTGATATTGGTGGAAACTGAGTACCCAGTTGTGCATATGGACATTCTACCAAAAATGGTCAATGTCAGAGTAGTAAACAAATGGAATGCACTCAAAGGCGAGGTGGTGGAGACTGGCCATATGCACAGTTTAAAAAAATTTCATGATGGAGTCCAATATGCTCATCAATATGTACACCAGGTGAGAGGCGGGACAAATGAGCGGAAGTTTAACTCCTTCAAGCATAATTTGGTGAACACACATAGATGAGTACTCAAACACGTCATAATTTTCCCAATATTAAACCAAGCAGTGCAACAAAGATGCGGAATATGATAAATTTTCATAGCAACGTCAGAGGGGGAACAGTGATGCAGAGGGCAGCAGTGGGCAGGGTTGCTGTGGCAACCTGATACTAAAGAGGGAAAAGACAGAGTGTCTTATTATCCGGTAAATGCAGGAGGGGACCTTCCCTGTCTTCTGCGGCCTCCTGATAATAGGGACACCCCATGGGAATGAAGATGCACAGTGACATATATGTTGGGTACCTTGTGCGAGCAGGCGTAAGAGGTCTTGGAAGGTCACCGTGGGGTATTTCCAGTAGAGTAAAGGTTGGGTCAGGTCACCACCAATATCCCTGCTAAAAAAAAAAAGTATATGCCCAGTGGGAAAGGAGGTAAGGACGATAAACTCTTGGGGTGAATCAAATAGATAAAAATGTCGGCAGCCTCACCCAGGGAGAAAAGAATCAAATAAGTGAGGTTGAAAGATTCGATACTGAAGAAGTGGCCTTAGCATGTTATCATGGGAGCTGTTCCCATTGGAGGATGGGTCCAGCAGCTCTTCTTCAGGTGTCTTCAATGAATGGTGCCAGATCTTCATAGAGGTTTTTAAATTAAACAGTGAAAGAATAAATCAATTTGTGTGTGTACTCACCTAGTTGTGCGTGCGAGGGATGAGCTTTGACTCTTTGGTCCCGCTTTTAACCGTCAATCTACTGGTGAACAGATTCCTGAGCTTCTCGAACTCTATCATATCTACATTTGAATACTGTGTATGGAGTAAGCCTCCACCACATCACTTCCTAGTGCATTCCGTTTACTAACTACTTTGACACTGTAAAAGTTCTTTCTAATGTCTCTGTTGCTCATTTGGGTACTCAACTTCCACCTGTGTCCCATTGTGTGCGTACCACCCGTGTTAAATTATCCATCCTTATCTACCCTGTCAATTCCCCTGTGAATTTCGTATGTGGTGATAATGTCTCCCAGAGCTGTTATGTCTTCCAGCGACCAGAAGTGCAGTTCCCTAATATTTTCCTCGTAACTCATGCCTCTTAGTTATGGAACTAGCTTAATTGCATACCTCTGGACTCTTTCCAGTTTCGTCTTGAGCTTAACAAGGTACGGAGACCATGCTGGGGCCCGCATATTCCAGGATTGGCCTTACGCGGTATACATGTTTCTGAAAGATTCCTTACAAAGGTTTCTGAAGGAAGTTCTGATGTTAGGCAGTCTCGCATACGCCACCGATGTTATTCTTTTGATGAGGGCTTCAGGAACAGGTTCGGTGTGATATCATCTCCCAGATCTTTCTTTCTGTCCGTTTCGTGAAGGACTTCATCTCACAATCGGATTTGTATTTACCTAGTTGTGCTTGCGGGGGTTGAGCTCTGCTCTTTCGGTCTGCCTCTAAACTTTCAATCAATCAAATATTGCTAACTACTAACTTTTTTCTTTACACACACACACACACACACACACACACACACACACACACACACACACACACACACACACACACACACACACACACACACACACACACACACACACACACACACACACACACACACACACACACACACACGCACGCACACGCACACGCACAGAGAGAGAGAGAGAGAGAGAGAGAGAGAGAGAGAGAGAGAGAGAGAGAGAGAGAGAGAGAGAGAGAGAGAGAGAGAGAGAGAGAGAGAGAGAGAGAGAGAGAGAGATCTAGGGCTTGATATAACACCAAACCTGTCTCCTGAAGCCCACATAAAAAGAGCCCAATAGGCTCAGGAACCTATACACCTATTTTACTGCTAGGTAACAGGGGCATAGGGGGAAAGAAACTTTGCCCATTGTTTCTCGCCGGGATCGAACCCGGGACCACAGGATCACAAGTCCAGCGTGCTGTCCGCTCGGCCGACCGGCTCCCTGGTGTACAGGGTGTACAGGTTCCTGAGCCTATTGGGCTCTATCATATCTACACTTGAAACTGTGTATGGAGTCAGCCTCCACCACATCACTTCCTAATGCATTCCATTTGTCAACCACTCTGACACTAAAAAAGTTCTTTCTAATATCTCTGTGGCTTATTTGGGCACTCAGTTTCCATCTGTGTCCTCTAGTACGTGTGCCCCTTGTGTTAAATAGCCTGTCTTTATCTACCCTATCAATTCCCTCGAGAATCTTGAATGTGGTGATCATGTCCCCTTTAACTCTTCTGTCTTCCAGCAGAGTGATGTTTAATTCCCGTGTCTCTCCTCGTACCTCATACCTCTCAGCTCGGGTACTAGTCTGGTGGCAAACCTTTGAACCTTTGCCAGTTTGGTCTTAACCTTGATTTGATATGGACTCCATGCTGGGACTGCATACTCCAGGATTGGCCTGACATATGTGGTATACAAAGTTCTGAATGATTCCTTGCACAAGTTTCTGAATGCCGTTCTTATGTTGGCCAGCCTGGCATATGCCGCTGATGTTATCCTCTTGATATGGGCTGCAGGGGACAAGTCTGGCGTGATGTCAACCCGCAAGTCTTTTTTCTCTTTCTGACTTTTGAAGAATTTCATCTTCCAGATGATACCTAGTATCTGGCCTCCTGCTCCCTACGCCTATCTTCATTACATTACATTTGCTTGGGTTAAAATCAAACAATGTGGTCGTGTAGTGGTGTGTGTGGTCATGCTTGTGGACGTTTGGTGGTGTGTGGTCACGCTTGTGTTCGTGTGGAGGTGTGTGTGGTTATGCTTGTGGTCGTGTGGTCGTGTGTGTGTGGTCTTGCTTGTGGAGGTGTGTGTGGTCATGCTTGTGGTCGTGTGGAGGTGTGTTTGGTCATGCTTGTGGTCGTGTTGTGGTGTGTTTGGTCATGCTTGTGGTCGTGTTGTGGTGTGTGTGGTCAGGCTCGTGGTCTTGTGGAGGTGGGTGTGGTATACTCTTATTTTTTAATGAATGAATAGACTTTTAACTAAGCTCACAATAGCGTAGGAGTGTTGTGTATGTCAATGGTGGCAATGGTAGAGGACAAGCAAACTTAGTCTGCTATCATGTACGAATCTGAGCACTTCTCAGCTGAAGTATACCCAGTAGACCTATGCAATCAATATCCGTTGAGGTGATAGATCCAGGTGGCATAAGCAGGCAATTGTTATTCTTCAACAATTCGTCCATATACCTGGAATGAGACACATTTTTTTCAATCTTCACAAGGGCTTCATGAAGCGAAGATGGACTCCCAACGCCTCTGACTTTCTTCGTACAGAAATATATTACAGAAAGCAAATTATGTAACTGATGAGCAGGTTTTAATAGTTGTCTAAATGTTATATAATTCAAGGTATTATTATGAAATTCACTATATTATTCAGCAGAAAATTTTTGAAATAAATTTTTTCAAACGTTCTTTCTCCTTCCATTTTCATCTCGAGCCTCCTCCTTTGAAGTTTCCGAAGCGACTGAACGCAGTGAGGGATGTGAAAGTTTATTTCCATCTCACTGACAAGACCTGTCACGTCAGTTGTTTCCCTCTACCAGAAAAGTAAGTCTGAAACCGTCTGATATGACATCTCGCAGGACATATAAGTGACGTTTCCTTACACTTGCCAAACAAGCTTTCTCTGCTCAGCTGAAGAAAGTAGTTTTTTCATTTTTAGATCTTCGTAAAATCCTGAGAAAGTCTTAATAGTTCCTGCTGCAGGTTCTCTTCCTTATTCTCTCGAACAGCGACAGAACATAAACCCTTTCTCATCTTGTTCCTTTCTCAACTCAGAATATATATAAGTGTACATCAATTGTGCACACAAGTGTACATCAATTGTGTATATGAGTGTACATCAATTGTGTATATGAGTGTACATCAATTGTGTCCATGAGTGTACATAAATTGTGTACATAAGTACACATACACCACAAGACTATGAATCTTTGTTAATTCCTAAGAACTTTCATTTCTGAAAAAAAAATGTCAAAAGCCTTGTAATTTATTACGTAATTTCTGATTGTGTTGTAAAGTCATTGAGGCATCTGTAAACACTTTCTCACTATTCTTTGTTTCAAACAATAGACAAACCAAACAACAAGCAGCACTTAGTAGTACCGTTTTCTCGGTGTATGTTATCGAGTACCGCTGAAAATCTTTCTCTCTCTCGTGACTGCCAGGTCTTCAGGGACGTCAAGCTGAAGCTTCAAGGCTCAGCTTCAAGTGAAACACTATCTGAGACTTGTAAGTCAGTTTCGGTGGCTTCTGAGCATGGTTGGAATGATGAGTCTGTCAAAGCTGTACATATTAATACACACACACGTGTAAAATAAACATTCACAACTTTTGGAAAATAAAGGAACCCAAATTAATAACCAGTGTAAAAGCTTGATTGGTAATAAAATAAAAGAACATTTCTTACGTTCATTTGAAAATACATTTTACGTTGCCCCCAAATATTCCCTTAGCGCCAGAAAACTATTGTCATCAGTCCGTGGCTCTTTAGGTACAGGAGAGATTAATGATGTCACGCGCCCGGCCAACTGATGCTCCTTGTCAACATCCCCGGACAGGCGGAAGGAAGCCTGATATATGGTGAAAAGTTTTTTTTCTACCAAAACTCTGTGATCGATCTTTGAATACATTTCTTGTTGCTAGGTGCTGGTCTGGTTGCTAGGTGTTGGTCTGGTTGCTAGGTGTTGGTCTGGTTGCTAGGTGTTGGTCTGGTAGCTAGGTGCTGGTCTGGTTGCTAGGTGTTGGTCTGGTTGCTAGGTGCTGGTCTGGTTGCTAGGTGTTGGTCTGGTAGCTAGGTGCTGGTCTGGTTGCTAGGTGTTGGTCTGGCTGCTAGGTGCTGGTCTGGTTGCTAGGTGTTGGTCTGGTAGCTAGGTGTTGGTCTGGTTGCTAGGTGCTGGTCTGGTAGCTAGGTGCTGGTCTGGTTGCTAGGTGTTGGTCTGGCTGCTAGGTGCTGGTCTGGTTGCTAGGTGTTGGTCTGGTAGCTAGGTGTTGGTCTGGTTGCTAGGTGCTGGTCTGGTAGCTAGGTGCTGGTCTGGTTGCTAGGTGCTGGTCTAGTTTCTAGGTGCTGGTCTGGTTGCTAGGTGCTGGTCTGGTAGCTAGGTGCTGGTCTGGTTGTTAGGTGCTGGTCTGGTAGCTAGGTGCTGGTCTGGTTGCTAGGTGCTGGTCTGGTAGCTAGGTGCTGGTCTAGTTGCTAGGTGCTGGTCTGGTTGCTAGGTGCTGGTCTGGTAGCTTGGTGCTGGTCTGGTTGCTAGGTGCTGGTCTAGTTACTAGGTGCTGGTCTGGTTGCTAGGTGTTGGTCTGGCTGCTAGGTGCTGGTCTAGTTACTAGTGTACATGAAACTAGTGTTTCATGTAGGACTTCGTCTCTTATTCCGTATCCTTTGTCTGGCCTCCTGTATCCAACGCCTAGTTTCATTACCTTTATTTACTCGGGTTGAAATTTAGTAGCAATTTGTTATACCATTCATTCAGTTTGTCTAGGTAAACTTTTAGCCTCATACTACCTTTCTCTGTCTTAATCCTCCTCATAATTTTTGCATCATCAGCAAACAATGAGAGGAACGAGTCTATACCCTCTACGAGATAATTTACATATATCAGAAACGGTAAATGCGCAAGGACAGAATCCTGTAGGACTCCACTGGTGACACCTTGCCAATCTGAGACCTCGCCCCTCACAGTGACTCGCTGTTTTCTGCTGCTTAGGTACTCCTTTATATAATGGAGTACCCTTTCCCTTTCACTCCAGCCTGCATCTCCATCTTGTGCACTATTCTCTTGTTAGGAACTGTGGCAAAGGCTTTCTGGTAATCCAAAAATACGCAGTCTGTCCACCCGTTTCTTTCTTGCCTGATTTTTTTTTTTTTGCCTAGTCGTAGAATTCAATTAATCCTGTGAGGCATGACTTAACTTCCCTGTGTGTGTGTGTGTGTGTGTGTGTGTGTGTGTGTGTGTGTGTGTGTGTGTGTGTGTGTGTGTGTGTGTGTGTGTGTGTGTGTACTCACCTAGTTGTACTCACCTAGTTGTGCTTGCGGGGGTTGAGCTCTGGCTCTTTGGTCCCGCCTCTCAACTGTCAATCAACAGGTGTACAGGTTACTGAGCCTATTGGGCTCTATCATATCTACACTTGAAACTGTGTATGGAGTCAGTCTCCACCACATCACTTCCTAATGCATTCCATTTGTCAACCACTCTGACACTAAAAAAGTTCTTTCTAATATCTCTGTGGCTCATTTGGGCACTCAGTTTTTACCTGTGTCCCCTTGTGCGTGTGCCCCTTGTGTTAAACAGCCTGTCTTTATCAACCCTGTCAATTCCCTTGAGGATCTTGAATGTGGTGATCATGTCCCCCCTAACTCTTCTGTCTTCCAACGAAGTGAGGTTTAATTCCCGTAGTCTCTCCTCGTAGCTCATACCTCTCAGCTCGGGTACTAGTCTGGTGGCAAATCTTTGCCACCAGACACACACACACACAAATCTGTGTGTGTGTGTGTGTGTACTCACCACATTGTACTCTCCTAATTGTACTTGCGGGGGTTGAGCTCTGGTTCTTTGGTCCCGCCTCTCAACTGTCAATCAACTAATGTACAGATTCCTGAGGCTACTGGGCTCTATCATATTTTCATTTGTGTGTAGGCTCCATCATGGGCGTGTGGCTCTATCATGCGTGCGTGTGTGTGTGTGTGCGCACATCAACTTCAAGATGGTTGCTGTCCCTTTGATATGCGTCCTCTGACAGCTCAGAAGCGACGTAGGGTCCCACGATCTAATTACCTATGATGGACAAGGAGATCAAAATGGATCCACGTAATCAGATTACGGTGATCCGTCTCAGCCTTGGTTGGTTTGACCTGCACTCTACCGTTAATTTTGTTTTAGTATTGGGTTAGTTGTGGGAGTTGAGGATGGCAGGTGTGTGTGTTTACTTACTTACCTAGTTGTACTTACCTAGATGTGCATGCGGGGGATGAGCTCTAGTTCTTTGGTCCCGTCTCTCCACTGTCAATTAACTAATGTACAGAGTCCTGAGCCTACTGGGTACTACCATATCTACACTTGAAGCTGTGTATGGAGTCAGCCTCCACCACATCACTTCCTAATTCATTCCATTGTCTACTTCTCTGGCACTGAAAAAATTCTTTCTAACGTCTCTATGTCTCATTTGGGCACTCAATTTCCACCTGTGTCCCCTAGTGCGTGTGTCGCTTGTGTTAAATAGTCTGTCTTTATCTACCCTATCAATTCCTCTGAGGATCTTTTATGTGGTGATCATGTCCTCTCTAACTCTTTTGTCTTCCAGTGACGTGAGATTTTTTCCCGTAGATTATCCTGGAAGCACATACCCCTCAGCTCGGGTACTAGTCTAGTGGCATTTTTTTTAACTTTTTCCAGTTTAGTCTTATGCTTGACTAGATATGGACTGCATCCTGAAGCCGCATACTCCAGGATTGGTCTGACATATGTGGTATACATAGTTGTGAAAGATTTCTTGCACAAGTTGCTAAAGGTCGTTCTTTTGTTAGCCATCCTGGCATATGCCGCTGATGTTATCCTCTTGGTATGAGCTTCAGGGGACAGGTTTGGCGTGATATCAACCCCCCAGGTCTTTCTCTCTCTCTGACTCTTGAAGTATTTCAACTCCCAAATGATACCTTGAAACTGATTTCCTGCTCTCTACACCAATCTTCATTACTGTCGGAAAATCCGACACCATTTAATAATCATACAGATAATAGCTGTATTACCAACAAGTTACCCATAGAAAACGTAACTTGTAGTGGAATTACCGTCTATAGAAAACGGGATATCATCACCACATACTATTATATTCTCCACCTATTATGGTGGGAATTATTCTTAAATACATTAGTCTTTGGACTTTACCATCATAAAAACATCTTATATAAATTAACTTAATTATCAATATTAAAGTAGAGTAAATGTGACCCTTCTATCACTTTCTGAAATCTGGACAAAGTAGGCCAGGCGTCAGGGGGGAAGGAGGGCAGCCATTGTTGTGTCACCTACGAGACGTGTGGAGCAAATTTAGCTCCTATCATTCTGGACAATGTCGGCCAGTAACGTCAATAGCATGGAGTGTTAAACAGCCATTGTATATTGAGACCAGAGGCACACGGGAGCAAATACGGCTCCTGTTAATTTTACTTGGACGTAGTGTTATGGAAACCAAAGGTACCATCTCCAACACGATGTCTACAATTCAAGTTAAGTGTCTATCCGAAACCCGTTTATCATTCATTTATGGCCATTAATGTCAGGATATAGGGTGACCCGGTTAGATCGCGAAATCGCCTCAAACTAAAGGTAATTAAGCCAGGTCTTCATGTTCCATGTACTGTATAGTGTTTTCTCTGATATAGCTTGTCATATATAGGATTCTGGCTTCACAGCTAGCGCACTTTTGACAGGTCAAGACGAGGAAGCAAGATTTGTGCACCAGTTACTGGGTGATATGGAAGCTACCTCAAAGAGGATAATTTGGTGTCTACACCCTAGTTATACCTGGTGGACTAACCTGCTGTACTATAAGATAAGGAACCTCTTCAATGTATGTAGTTACTGTAGTTTGATTGGCTGCATATATATAAACTAATAAACCCCCCTAATGTGTAGAGGATCGATTTGTGAGATTATGAGATTATTGCAGAAATACAGTCCACTTATCATTATACAAATTGCTATCGAAGTATATAAATTAACGTAAATATAAATTCATATAAATTAAATAAATATAAATCTCACAGGTCGGTTCCCACAATTACAACACATTTGCTTGGCTTAAACTCCAACAACCATTTATTCAACCATTTCTGTTGCTTGTCCATGTCTTCTTGAAATCTCAAGCTGTCCTCATCTGTTTTAATCCTTCTAATAATTTTGGCATCGTCAGCAAACATTGAGAGGAATGAGTCTATACCCTCTGGGAGATCATTTACGTATTTCAGAAACAGGATAGGTCCGAGTACAGAGCCCTGTGGGACTCCACTAGTGACTTCACGCCAATCTGAGGTCTCACCTCTCATTGTAACTCTCTGCTTCCTATTTCTTAGGGACTCCCTTATCCACTGGAGCGCCCTACCAGTTACTATGCATCATCCTTTTAGGGGATACCTGTGTCAAAGGCATTCCGACAGTCCAAAAAAATGCAGTCTGCCCATCCTTCTCTTTCATGCTTAATCTTTGTCTTATGAACATAGAATTCTTATAAACCTGTAAGGCAAGATTAACCTTCGCTAAACCCTTGTTGACGGGTTTTCACGAAGTCTCTTCTCTCAAGATGTGTTACTAGGTTTTTTCTCACAATCTTTTCCATCACCTTGCATGGTATACAAGTTAAGGACACTCTCCTGTAGTTCAGTGCCTCTTGTCTGTCACCCTTTTTGTATATTGGTACTACATTAGCAGTCTTTCTGGTAGGTCTCCCGTTTCCAGTGACCTACTATACACTATGGAGAGTGGCAAGCAAAGTGCTCCTGCACACTCTTTCAATACCCATGGTGAGATTCCGTTCGGCCCAAGAGCTTTTCTCAAGTTCAGCTCCAATGGGTGCTTCTTGACCTTATCTCTTGTAATTTCGAACCTATCCAAGGTCACCTGGTTTGCTGCCACCTCTCCTAGCGCCGTGACGTCTCCCTGTTCTATTGTAAAGACCTCCTGGAACCTTTTGTTGAGTTCTTCACACACTTCTTTGTCGTTCTCTGTGTACTTGTCCTCGCCCACCCTAAATTTCATCACCTGTTCCTTCACTGTTGTCTTCCTCCTGATGTGACTGTGTAGTAGCTTTGGTTCAATCTTGGCTTTATTAGCTATATCATTTTCATACCTTTTCTCAGCTGCTCTTCTCACACTGACATACTCGTTCCGGGTTCTCTGGTATCTCTCTCTACTTTCTGGTGTTCTGTTATTACAGAAGTTCTTCCATGCCCTTTTGTTCAGCTCCTTTGCTTTCATACATTCCTTATTAAACCACGGATTCTTCCTTTGCTTCTCTGTTTTTTCCTGTCGGGCTTTGACAAACCTGCTTACAGCTTCCTGACATTTTTGGGTGACATAGTCCATCATGTCTTGTACGGACTTGGTTCTGAGTTCTGTGTCCCAATGCATGTCCCATAGGAATTTATTCATCTCCTCATAGTTTCCCTTTCGGTACGCCAGCCCTTTGGTTCCCAGTTCTTTTTTGGGGGTGATAATTCCCAGCTCAACCAGGTACTCAAAGCTCAGTACATTATGATCACTCATTCCCAATGGGGCTTCCAACTTAACTTCCCTTATATCCGACTCATTTAGGGTAAATATCAGATCAAGCAAGGCTGGTTCATCCCCTCCTCTCATTCGTGTTGGTCCCTTGACGTGTTGACTTAGAAAGTTTCTTGTTGCCACATCCAGCAGCTTAGCTCTCCATGTGTCTGTGCCTCCATGTGGGTCTCTGTTTCCCCAGTCTATCTACCCATGGTTGAAGTCTTCCATGATTATTAGTCTGGATCCGTTCCTGCTAGCCACAGAAGCTGCTCTCTCTATTATATTGATGGTGGCCAAGTTGTTTCTATCATATTCCTGTCTGGGTCTTCTGACATTCGGTGGGGGGTTATATATGACTACTATTATAATTTTCTGTC
Organism: Procambarus clarkii; assembly: GCF_040958095.1. Taxonomy (NCBI): domain Eukaryota; kingdom Metazoa; phylum Arthropoda; class Malacostraca; order Decapoda; family Cambaridae; genus Procambarus; species Procambarus clarkii. Next base: position 36,235,321 of record NC_091172.1, read on the forward strand.
CTCCAGTTGCTATGGTGCCTGATATATAGTCACTGAAACCTTCACAGTTCTGAATTACCATCTCTTCGAAACTCCAACCTTCTCTTATTAGCCACGCTACACCACCTCCTCCTCTCCCTTCTCTTTCTTTCCTCACTACATAGTAGCCCTGTGGAAACACTGCGTTTGTTGTGATTTTCGTTAACTTTGTTTCTGTGTGTGCTATTATGTCTGGGTTTTCTTCTAGTGCCCATTCTCCGAGTTCACTTGTTTTATTTGTAATCCCGTCTATGTTAGTGTACATCGCCTTGAAGCTCACTTTCTTCTGTTCATTTTCTTGTCCCTTTCTTGGTGAGCATTCTGCTGGTGTGGGAAGCTGTTCCGTGGGTGAGAAGATCTGTGATATGTGTGTGTGTGTGTGTGTGTGTGTGTGTGTGTGTGTGTGTGTGTGTGTGTGTGTGTGTGTGTGTGTGTGTGTGTGTGTGTGTGTGTGTGTGTGTGTGTGTGTGTGTGTGTGTGTGTGTGTGTGTGTGTGTGTGTGTGTGTGTGTGTGTGTGTGTGTGTGTGTGTGTGTGTGTGTGTGTGTGTGTGTGTGTGTGTGTGTGTGTGTGTGTGTGTGTGTGTGTGTGTGTGTGTGTGTGTGTGTGTGTGTGTGTGTGTGTGTGTGTGTGTGTGTGTGTGTGTGTGTGTGTGTGTGTGTGTGTGTGTGTGTGTGTGTGTGTGTGTGTGTGTGTGTGTGTGTGTGTACTTACCTAATTGTGCTTGCGGGGGTTGAGCTCTGGCTGTGTGTGTGTGTGTGTGTGTGTGTGTGTGTGTGTGTGTGTGTGTGTGTGTGTGTGTGTGTGTGTGTGTGTGTGTGTGTGTGTGTGTGTGTGTGTGTGTGTGTGTGTGTGTGTGTGTGTGTGTGTGTGTGTGTGTGTGTGTGTGTGTGTGTGTGTGTGTGTGTGTGTGTGTGTGTGTGTGTGTGTGTGTGTGTGTGTGTGTGTGTGTGTGTGTGTGTGTGTGTGTGTGTGTGTGTGTGTGTGTGTGTGTGTGTGTGTGTGTGTGTGTGTGTGTGTGTGTGTGTGTGTGTGTGTGTGTGTGTGTGTGTGTGTGTGTGTGTGTGTGTGTGTGTGTGTGTGTGTGTGTGTGTGTGTGTGTGTGTGTGTGTGAATGAGGGAGGCGTTGATATGTTTGTTTATGAGAGAGGCCAGTTCACAGGGCTTTCCGGGCACGCCAGACACAAAATCTATTGCTAAATATATAAATTTGAAAATGCCAAGACTTGTCATACCTACAATACTACCAATCATGGTATGTACGTTATATGCACAGGAGATATACATATATTTATATATGAGAAAGTCACTAACATTGTATAATGACACAGCTGATTCTGGAGCATTATTTGTGAGAAATTTTGCTAAATCGTTATACGGTTTGCTAAACATATGTCTTGTAAGTTAAGTTTGGACGAATATATTGCAAATAAATGGCTTAAATAGACTATATAAAGTTTTTTTTTTAATTTGTATCCACAATATATTACAAGGAACATTATGCAATAATTTATATGTAAAAACAGCTATTCCAAGTATTTTTGTATTTCCAGAAAATAATCATCAACTTAACTAATTAAATGATACCACACCTTGTACTTAAATTATTAATAAAAAATCTAACCTAAAAAAATATTAACCCATACCCATGGGCGGAATATGACGTTTAATTAAAAAATGTATTTTCTCTCAAACAAAAGTTTATATACAAAAAAAAAAAAAAAAAAATACAGAAAGCGTTGCCATAATTATTAATATCAGCGTCACTCCGGCTGCAAAGCCCATAACTTACTCATTAATAGCGCCCTCCTGTTCCTGCTGCTGCTCCTGCTGCTGTTGATGCTGCTACTGCTGCTGCTACTGTTGTTGCTGGTCTTAGTGCTGTTGAAGCTCCTGATGCTGTTGGTGCTTCTGCTGCTGTTGCTTCTCCTGCAACTGTTTCTGTTTCCGCTACCGTTGCTGCTGTTGCTGTTGCTACTGTTGGTGTTGTTGCTGCTGCTGTTGCTGCTGTTAATGTTCCTGTTGCTGCTCCTGATGTTGTTGCTGCTCCCGCTTCTGTTGGTGCTCCAGATGCTGTTGTTGCTGCTTCTACTGCTGTTGCTGCTTGTGACATTGCTGCTCCTGCTGCTGTTGCTGCTGTTCATTCTCCTGCTGATGTTGCTGCTGCTGTTGCTCCTCCTGCTCCTCTTGCGGCTCCTGCTGCTGTTACTGCTGCTGCTACCCTTCCTGCTGTTATTGCTGCGCTGCTGTTGCTGCCCCTGCTGCTGTTGCTGTTCCTGATGCAGGTGCTGCTCCTGCTTCTGTTGTTGATTCTACTGCTGTTGCGGCTCCTGCTGCTGTTGCTTCTCATCCTGTTGTTGCTGCTCATACTATTGTTGCTGTTCCTGCTGCTGGTGTTGCTTCTGCTGATGTTGTTACTTCTGCTGCTGTTGCTGCTCCTTCTGCTGCAGCTATTGCTGCTTTAACTGCGGTTGTTGCTTCTGCTGCTGCAGTTGTTGCTTCTGCTGCTGCTGTTGTTGCTTCTGCTGCTACTAATCTGCTTATGTTGCTGCTCATGCCTCTGTTGCTGCTGTTGCAACTTTTACTGCAGTTGCTGCTCCTGCTTTTGACGCTTCTCATGTTGCTGCTTCTGTTGCTGCTTCTGTTGTTGATTCTGCTGCTGTTGCTATTTTTGCTGCTGTTGCTGCTCCTGTTGTTGTTGCGGCTTCTGCTGCCGTTGCTGCGGTGAAAAGTGAAGTAATTTAGATTTTGCTCTGATTGGCATTTAGAAGTTATATTTGGCTTATGAATAAGTGCATATGTGACATATTAATTTATTGTGAATATTTGAATTTACCTTGAAAAGCTGAATAGAAAACACCCACCTAACCTAACCTGCTTAGTATGTTAAGATATTACAATTAGTACTTAACGTAGACCTATATTGATATTACAGTTTTATAAAAAACTAAAACTAAACAAAAATATATAAATAAATTTTAAAGTAACTTAGGATATTGTCAAATTTTTAAATAAAATTTCTATTGCTTAATAAAACTGAAAGGAAGAGTTAGTGCCTTGGAAAAAAATATGACTTGGCATTAATCACATATGTACTTATTTATAAGCGAAATATTGCCTATAAGCAATAAGTCATATATTTACTGTCTTGTGCGAGAACGGGTTGCCACACGACCACAAGCATGACCACACACACCTCACCCCCACACACATCACAATGCGCCCCCAACACACAGCACAATATGTTTACGATCATCACCATCCCCCTTAGCTCTTCCCCTCCCCATCCCCCCCTTAGTTCTTCCCATCACCCAACGTCCTCCTTACAGCCAAGAAGGAGGAGGAGGAGAAGGAGGAGGAGAAACACGCAGACGCACACACAAAAACTATTTCCTTGGCATGATGAGAAAGACTGCACCGTAAGAGCGTGCAGCGAGGTACACCCCTCCTATAGCGTTCCAGCTTGGATGCCTGGAACACCGCCATGCATATCCCGTAGACTGCTTTTATGAGTATTTTCTCCTTGGACACGCGATGCGGCCGGAAGTTCGTTGCCGGTCATATTCCACAAGGGGGTTAAATGCATGAATATGTCAAGGAATTGATATATAACAGGAGGAGGAAGAAAATATTGCTGTAGGCACTTGCTGGAATTGAGACTTGAGAGAAATAAAGACAGAGACAGGAAAATAGAATATAGGAAAACTAGTTAGGAACTTGTTCCTTGGTGATTTCCCGGGAATATTTAGCAAGCGACCCTTGGAATCGATTCAAATTCTGTTAGGGAATGGCAATAACTTCCCAAGCTTCCCCCCCCCCATCTTCTCGGCTGTTGCATGCCCACACTGCTTGCAGGAAATAAGCTACATGAAGTAGCACCATCCAGTGGTGGCGAACTGGTGGATAAGTAACACCTACGTAGGTGTGTTGACTTATATGCAGCCATTATTCTAACTACCACAAGCTACTATTGTTACAACAGCTACTAATATATCTTTAACAACTACAATACCTGATACTATTATTGCTACTAATACAACATATGCTACTATTATTACTACTAATGCAACACCTGCTACAAGTATTTGTCATATCTCTGTCCTCTCCTCACCGCCGTGGACGAAAGGATTGTTTACTTTTTATCGACATCAATCCGCCCTTGTACGTCTGGCACCTTTCTGGTAGGCAGTTCTTAACATAACGGGTTAAACAATTACCTGGACTGATCACATATTTTTTCTTGTTTAATATCCACAGTTTGTTGTCTCATATTTGCTTCTAGCTTTCCGCAGCGGACGTTCACAACACTAGTTTTTTTTTAATTATTTTCACCGAGTTCTCTCTGTAAAACACAGTTGGACAATTTCTGTTTTTCTTGTGTTAAGAGTAGTTCTATCAATAATGCCAGACCTCACATGCAGGTCGGATAGTCGGTGGTAAGGGTAAGACAAAACAAAAGATAAAGAACGAAGAAATATACCCTTATAGTTACTAATTAATTGCGACCGATGGATGGAATGGACTATGCCTTAAGACGAGTTGGACGGCAACACTCGCCCAAATGACACCAGGATCCAGAAGTGAGACATAATCTGCCACGGAACTGAAGGTGCAGATTCATGTTGACTGTGATGAAGGCCTTTGTGAGCACATAAATGAATGCATAGTGAGTACATGGATAAATGTTTTGAAAGTACATAGTGAGAATATGGAATATACATCGTAATGTTGACCAGACCACACACTAGAAATTGAAGGGACGACGACGTTTCGGTCCGTCCTGGACCATTCTCAATCGACTTGAGAATGGTCCAGGACGGACCGAAACGTCGTCGTTCCTTCAATTTCTAGTGTGTGGTCTGGTCAACATACTTCAGCCACGTTATTGTGACTCATCGCCTGCATACATCGTAATCATTATGGATGAGTACATGGTGAGAATATGGAGGAGTACATAGTGAGCATATTGATGAGAATATGATGAACATGTGAATGTCTTCTTTTTGAGTATATATGTGAGAACTTGATTAGTAAACGGATGAGTACATGGTGAGCACATAACTCACCATGTACTCATATCTCTTTCTCTCTGAGAGAGAGATATGAGAGAGAAAGAGAGAGAGAGAGAGAGAGAGAGAGAGAGAGAGAGAGAGAGAGAGAGAGAGAGAGAGAGAGAGAGAGAGAGAGAGAGAGAGAGAGAGAGAGAGAGAGAGAGAAAGAGAGAGAGAGAGAGAGAGAGTGTTACGGACCCGAGTCCAGCATCGGAGCACGGAGCAGTGACAACAACGCCATCTGTGAGTCCGCTCCCGAAACCCCCTCCAAATGGACGACGCCATCTAGTGAGGACGGGATATACCGGCCACAGGTGCTGGATTCCCGTCTAAAACAGCTCATAACGTAGCCGCTGCTGACCTCTGGTGAGGTGGCGCTTAGACGGTGAACGCCATCTATGGAGCAAAGAGGTGGACGTTTGTGTCTAAGCCTGTGAGTGAGGTTCCCTAGAGCGTCCCAGTATTAATGACGTATCTGATTGCAGAGTCGACCTGGGACTGCTGTGTTGGACGATGGATGAGTCTACCTAAGGCAGCCAAGGTCTCTTCACCAGTCTGCTTTGAAGAAGTTGTGAGTCACCCCCGGACGAACTCTGTTGAGAGTATTAGCCTGCCTGTGACGTGGCAGTGTCGGAAATCGCCTTATCCGGGGCTGGCTGGTGGAAGAGACTAGCCACTGTGGTGCTTAGTAAGGAGAGTGATCAGCGGGATCACACGAGGCTCCTGCCTAGGGCTCGTAACCCTAGTATCGGTCGTGGAGTGGCCTATACAGCGGAGCTGATCGGTACCTGCCAGCTACAGGCTGGATTGTGGTTGAAGGCCTCCACGACGGAGCACCCAGTGGGACTGTGATTTGGCTGGCCTGTGGCCAGGGTAGATTCGCCAATAGAATCATAGAGATCGTGGAATCATCGTGGGCCACGGAAGTAGGAACCAGGGCTACCCAAAGTGTGCACCGTGGAGCATCCTGTGTCTTCGGAGGAAGACAAGCTTGTACATAATCGTGTAGTAATAACCCCCGTGTGCAACTGTTATATATTTATTTATGGTGGTAGTGAATATATATATATATATATATATATAAATTGGAACATTTGTATCCCTCCCCCTTTAATCTAACTTGCGTTACGGAACACACCCCTTGAAAGCCTCTACTAACTTGGGGCCGGATACCCAAACTCTACTAACATCAGAGAAGAACGCGGTTGCGTCCAACTAGGGCCGTAACAGAGAGAGAGAGTGAGAGAGCGAGCGAGAGAGAGAGAAAGAGAGAGAGAAAGAGAGAGAGCGAGAGAGACAGAGAGAGAGCGAGAGACAGAGACAGAGAGAGACAGAGAGAGTGAGAGAGTGAGAGAGAAAGAGAGAGAGAGAGAGATTTGAGAAACGTTATCTCCCAGTAAAATCTATCGATTTGGCGTTCAGCTTTCCTTTCATACATAACCCGCTGCAGTCAGAAATAATTTTTGTTAACTCGATCCATGGTCAGCCAGCTGGTGCGGCGGCTGCGGCTGGTGCGGCAGGTGCGGCAGGTGCGGCAGGTGCAGTCAAATGCGGCTGCGGTGACCTCTCTGGCGGGTGTGTACAGTGCAGATTTTCTCTATGACAAACTGCAACTGGTTCACGAATTAATCCACAGAGCTTATGGCTACAGTTTCTGTTTGTTTCACTCTTGTATTTGTTTTGTTAGTCCCCCTCACTGCCATGTAAAGCCAGTTTGTGCTATGGAAAAGATTTGTATTTATCTCCTTTTTTCCTTGAGAATTGTAGATAATAGTTCTTAAAGATGTTACATATTAAATGTAAAATAATCATAACGTATCTCGAAGGAAGATAACGAAATTCATGACGAGATTGAGAGGAAGGGAGGAAGAATAGAAGAGAGAGAGAGAGAAAGAGCGAGAGAGAGAGAGAGAGAGAGAGGGGGGGGATGTAGGGTGAGAGGGGAAGAGAAACAGAGACCTGAGAACCGCTGAGTACCCTCTTTAATACAATATGTTATAAGTGGTATAATTACCTTTTCTTGTTTAAACCATGCTTATGAACTTTGCATAAAAGGAATGATTTATGAGCTGTTTGTAATCAACGGCAGGTGAATATCAGATTAGCTAAAAAGGCCAAAATTAACTTATCAGCTTATTTTAAAGAGTATATATATATATATATATATATATATATATATAGAGAGAGAGAGAGAGAGAGAGAGAGAGAGAGAGAGAGAGAGAGAGAGAGAGGGGAGGTGCTATTGTAGTTTTATGTTGTGCTGTGTGGTGTTGTCTGGTGAAGGTCTAGTGATGATGTAGTACAGTATTGGTTATGTTTTTTTGTGGTGAAGTTTTCGTAGTGAAGTTGTGTTGTTGAGTTTTCGTGGGGTAATTGAGGTGAGGTGATTATTCTTTTGAGGTTGTTGAGTGTATGTGTAGTTTTGTTATTGCATGGTAATGTGTGGTGTAGGTGTGGAGATGGTGTTGTGTGTTATATCTGAACCGTTGGAGATATTTGGTAGTATTGGGTGGTGAAAGTATGATTGGAGTGTTGTGTGGAGGGGTTTGGTGGTATGGTTTATTTGTGGTGGAATAGCTGTGGTTGTATAGCTATGGTGGTGGTGTTGGGTGTAACAGCTCTGGTGATGAAAGCATCAATGTGTTGCAGACGTTTAAGCACAACCTTCCACATCTTCCTCTTTAAGAGCAGCGGAATATTTTTCTTTTCTCGCCCACACCAGCAGAACAATTCTCTCAACGTCAGAATAATTATCTCACAACCACAATCATTCTCTCATCATCACAATCATTTTCTCACCAGCAGAACAAATCTCTCACGGCAGAATTATTATCTCGTTATCACAATCAATCTCAACATCACAATCAGTATCTCACCAGCATACCAATTCTCTCAACGGCAGAAAAATTATCTCCCCATCACGATCATTTTCTCGCCATCACAAGCCTTCTCTTACAATCACAGTTATTCTGTCATCATCAAATAGTTGCATCACCTGTTCAATATTTCTACACCTTCTGAATGTTTCGGTTACCATCATAAAGTTTCCATCGCCAGCAGATGCTTTTGTCTCTGTCTCCAACACATTTTTTTTTATCCGTGCAGAATATTTATCTTATCACAAATACATTTTCAACTCCAGCAGAGTATTCCCATATTCAGCAGTGTATTAGTATTCCGATTACTATCAGACTATACCCGTCACTATAGTATTCCATTCATCATAAGAGAATCACATCACTAACAGAATATTCCCCGTAACCATGAGAGTATCACACACACACACACACACACACACACACACACACACACACACACACACACACACACACACACACACACACACAGGCAGGCGGGGGTGGGGGGAATGGTCCTAGCACGGATAAGGAACTACCTAACAGGAAGGAGCCAAAGAGTTACGGTAAGGGGCGAGAAGTCGGACTGGCGAACAGTAACAAGTGGAGTACCACAAGGATCGGTGCTGGGACCAATTCTATTTCTTGTATATGTTAACGACATGTTTACAGGCGTAGAGTCCTACATGTCGATGTTTGCGGATGACGCAAAGTTGATGAGAAGAGTTGTGACAGATGAGGATTGCAGGATCCTCCAAGAGGACCTGAACAGGTTGCAGAGATGGTCAGAGAAATGGCTACTGGAATTCAACACGAGAAAATGTAAAGTTATGGAAATGGGACTAGGAGATAGGAGACCAAAGGGACAGTACACAATAAAGGGGAACAGCCTACCTGTGACGACGCGTGAAAGAGACCTGGGGTGGATGTAACACCTAATCTATCTCCTGAGGCACATATAAATAGGATAACGACAGCAGCATACTCTACACTGGCAAAAGTTAGAACATCATTCAGAAACCTAAATGAGGAGGCTTTTAGGGCGCTTTACACTGCCTACGTGAGGCCAGTCTTAGAGTATGCCGCCTCATCATGGAGTCCCCATCTGAAGAAGCATATAATGAAACGCCTGAGGGAACTGTGCCTTACGACACTAGAAAGAAGAAGGGAGAGGGGGACATGATAGGAACGTATAAGATACTCAGAGGGATTGACAGAGTGGACATTGATGAAATGTTCACACGGAATAGTAACAGAACAAGGGGACATGGATGGAAGCTTGAAACTCAGATGAGTCACAGAGATGTTAGGAAGTTTTCTTTTAGCGTGAGAGTAGTGGGAAAATGGAATGCACTTGGGGAACAGGTTGTGGAAGCAAATACTATTCATAATTTTAAAACCAGGTATGATAGGGAAATGGGACAGGAGTCATTGCTGTAAACAACCGATGCTCGAAAGGCGGGATCCAAGAGTCAATGCTCGATCCTGCAGACACAACTAGGTGAGTACAACTAGGTGAGTACACACACACACACACACACACACACACACACACACACACACACACACAAAACCACAACCACACACACACACACACACACAACCACAACCAGCTACCCAGTAACGCCAGAAGGGAGGACAACCCCGCCTCCCTCCTCTGCATAGAAAGCCACCTTACCCCAAACCCTCCCTGCCCCAACTCAAATGTTCAGCCAAATCTCCCTTTCCATATCTCAATTACACCTACCATCGTCCCCATCCCTCCCATATCACCATTACCTACACAATAACATCACAATACCATCACCCTCCATACCCCATCACCCATATGCAAAATCCACCTCACCATCATATAACTCCCATCAACTTTCAAACCTGCCCATCACGTGCGTCATCAACCATCATGGTCGAGAGAAACTGAAGCCGGTGAGAACATCAACATGGTAATTAGCCATATTATAGCATAAGGAAATTGATTTGCAGAAAGCAATTATGTGCATACTGTTTGTATTAACTATTTGTTTAAATATGGTCGTTTTATATACTTAATAATTAATGATTTGTTATTACTATTGTGATATTCTTTTTCTTGATTAACAGTATTACAATAAATTGTATGTATAATTGACTTCCTAGTGACTTTATAAGTAATATCAGTCAATATAATTTAAACGTGATTTATCAATATTATATGTTTATTAATTAATAAAATTAAAATTGTGGTGATTATTCTTTAATATAGAATCCATCAAAAATGTAACGTATCTGTCGTGTCTTCCTAAACATAAAACAAATTAAATAAAACATCCCGAGTTCTTACAGCTGCCCACATGTGAATAACTTGATAATCAGCCATAATGAACAATGGACGAATTCTACTGTTAAAAATTTTCCTCTAATGCAAAATTAATAAATAATTATGTAGAGGAAATTAAATCATATTTGCAATAAAATATCAGAATGTCCCATTTCAGAATATTAATAAATAAAAACACTTATATACGAAAACTAAAAGTCTTTATCGTATAAAATTGTTGTTGATTATTACTTGAATCAACCAAAAAACGTAATCCGCTCTGTTTATACGGTGGTGAGAAAAAGTGGTAATCTGATTTTACAGCATGATAGTATACACTAAATATATTTGTTCCTCTGCTCAACCAATTCAACGCTAAATCACCGAGAAAAACAAATTTTTAATCTGCTTATGGCCTGCCCGCATCAGAGCCGTACCGTAAATACGAGTTAATCTCCAGGCCAAACACGCTCCTCCAGTGAATACTGCCATCCGGAATACCAATAACGGTCTTATTGGTCTCCATATTACCCTCCGATCTCTGTGTAACGGGACAAAAATTGCCCTGGTGAATGCTGTTCAAAATGCCGTTTAGAATTTGTTTTCAAATTTTAAAAGTTTGTGTGAGTGTATGTACTCACCTAATTGTGCTTGCGGGGGTTGAGCTCTGGCTTTTGGTCCCGCATCTCAACTGTCAATCAACAGGTGTACAAGTTCCTGAGCCAATTGGGCTCTATCATATCTACACCTGAAACTGTGCATGAAGTCAGCCTCCACCACATCACTTCCTAATGCATTCCATTTGTCAACCACTCTGATACTAGAAAAGTTCTTTCTACTATCTGTGTAGCTCATTTGGGCACTCAGTTTCCACCTGTGTCCCCTAGTGCATGTGTCTCTTGTGTTAAATAACCTGTCTTTATCTATCTTATCAATTCCCTTGAGAATCTTGAATGTGGTGATCATGTCCCCTTTAACTCTTCTGTCTTCCAGCGAAGTGAAGTTTAATTCTTGTAGCCTCTCCTCGTAGTTCATACCTCTCAGCTCGGGTACTAGTCTGGTGGCAAACCTTTGAACTTTTTCCAGTTTGGTCTTATCCTTGACTAGATATGGACTCCATGCTGGGGCTGCATACTCCAGGATTGGCCTGACATATGTGGTATACAAAATTCTGAATGATTCCTTATACAAGTTTCTGAATGCCGTTCTTATGTTGGCCAGCCTGGCATATGCCGCTGATGTTATCCTCTTGATATGTGCTGCAGGCGACAGGTCTGGTGTGATGTCAACCCCCAAGTCTTTTTCTCTCTCTGATTCATGAAGAATTTCATCTCCCAGATGATACCTAGTATCTGGCCTCCTGCTCCCTACGCCTATCTTCATTACATTACATTGGCTCTAGTTAAACTCTAACAACCATTTGTTCGACCATTCCTTCAGCTTTTCTAGGTCTTCTTGAAGCCTCAAGCAGTCCTTCTCTGTCTTAATCCTTCTCATAATTTTTGGCATCGAGAAATTAGAAATCTTGCTTCTAATATATGTAAACACACACACGAGAAATTGTGTATGTGTGTGTGTGTGTGTGTGTGTGTGTGTGTGTGTGTGTGTGTGTGTGTGTGTGTGTGCGTGTGTGTGTTTGTGTGTACTCACCAAGTTGTATTCACCTAGTAGTGTATGCGGCGTCTGAGCTTTGCATCTTTAGGCCTACCTCTTAACTGTCAATCAACTGATGTACAGTGTTTGTGTGTACTCACCAAGTTGTATTCACCTAGTAGTGTATGCGGGGTCTGAGCTTTGCATCTTTAGGCCTACCTCTTAACTGTCAATCAACTGATGTACAGTTGATTAGAGCCAATTGGTCTCTACCAAATCTACTCTTGAAACTGTGTATGGAGACTGTCTCCACCATATCACTACCTAATGCTGCCTAATGCATTCCACTTGTTAACTACTCAGACACTGACAAAATTCTTTCTAATTTCTCTGCAGTTCATTTGGACACTTAAGTTTCCAACTGAGCTTCCTTGTTCATGTTCCACCCGTGCTAAAGAGTTTGTATTTTTCCAACTTGTCAAATCCCGAGAATTTTGTAAATCGTGATCAAGTCTCCCCATACTCTTCTGCCCTCTAGGGTTTAAGAAGCTTCCCGGGAAGCTAAACGTGAGTTTTAGCTTCCGTAGCCTTTCCTCGTAGCTCATTCCTCTCAGTTCTGGGACTAGTCTGGAGGCATACCTCTGTATCTTCTCTAACATTTTTTTTGTGTCTAAATAGGTAAGGACTCTAGGCTGCTGCTGCATATTCCAGGATTGTTCTGACATAAGTGGTATACAAAGTCCTGAACGATTCTTAACTCAGGTTTCTAAAGGAAAGTCTTATGGTGACCAATCTAGCATATGCAGCTGGTGATATCCTTTTGGTGTGGGCTTCTAACGAAATTCAGTGTGATATCAACCCCAAGATCTTTCTCTCTATTTATCTCCTGCAGGATTTCAAAGGGTACCTTTTTCAGCTTCCTGCTCCCTTCGCCTAATTTCATTACTTTACACTTTCCTAAGTTGAGCTTTAGTAACCATTTTCTAGTCCATTCCTCCAGTTTGTCCAGGCCATCCTGTAGTCTCTGTTTATCTTCATTGTTCATTGTCTTAATTGTTCTCATAATTTTTGCCTCATCAGCAAACATTGAGAGGAATGAGTCTATTCCCTTTGGAAGATAGTTTACATATATCAGAAGCAAGATGGGTCCAATTACAGAGCCCCGTGGGATTCCGCTGGAGACATCTCACCACTCTGATGTCTCCCCCTTACAGTTACTCGCTGTTTTCTGTTGCTTAGATACTCCCTTATCAACTGGAGGACCTTACTTTTTTCTCCAACTTTTGTAACAGATTTTTAAGAGGTTCTGTGTCAAAGGCTCTCTGACAGTCCAAGAAAGTGCAATCTGCCTACCCTTCTCCTTCTTGTCTAATTTTTGTCGCCTGGTCATAGAACTCTATTAAGCCTGTGAGGCATGATTTACCATCTCTAATCCCATGCTGGTGATGTGTTACGAAGCTCCTTCCCTCTAGATGTCATACGAGCCTTTTCTCTCGCGACGTTCTCTATCACCTTGCATGGTATACGAGTTAGGAAAACTGACCAGTAGTTCAGTGCCTCTTTCCTGCCACTCTGTTTGAATATTGGGATTACATAAGGAGTCTTCCAGCTTTCCGGTAGGTCTCATGTTTCCAGTGACCTGTTATACACCATAGAGTGTGTGCCACACTTAGAGCTTCTGGACCCTCTTTTAATATCCATAGTGAGATTCTGACAGACCCCACAGCCTGTCAGGCTCATTACTGGTGAGCTCAAATTCCATCTAGGGTGTTTGGTTTGCCACCTCCTCTTCCTGTACAGGGGGTCTTCTCCTTGCTCTAAACTTCCTGGAATCTATTTTTAGGTTTTTTAAACACCTTGTCATTTTTTGTGTATTTGTTCTTCTAGTTTCTCAGTTTGGTCACTCGTTTCTTCACTGCTGTTTTCCTCCTGATATGGCTGAGGAGCAGTTTTGGTTTGTTATTTTCTTTACTCACTATGTCATGTTCATACTGTTCCTCTGCTTTTCTCCTCACTCTCAGATACTCATTCCTGGCCCGCTGGTATCTCTCTCTGGTCTCTGGTGTTCTGTAATTACTCTAGTTATCCATGTTCTTATACTCAGTTTCTTCGCTACTTACATTTCTGATTGAACCAAAGATTGAACAAAGTTGAGCCTATCCAACCAGGCCATACCACCCATCCAAACCATCCCACTTATTCAAGCCATCCCACCCATCGAAGCCATCCCACCCAACCAAGCCATACCATCCATCATAACCGTCCCTCCCAACCAAGGCATCCCACCCATCCAAGCCATACCACCTATCCCTACCTAACATTACGAACCTTCTACGGAGCTCAACAGGGAAATGAGTAGACCAAGTAACCAAAATGTATCCTAAGATTTAGTAAACTAATGCTGATAATATATCGAACGAAGCGAATAAGCTTAAGGAAACCTCTATGACGTATAACCTGACCCAATTGCTGTAAAACAGACAAATTTTAATGATTATTGATACAATGTTCCCCTACAATCAACCACATCTCATGAAAGAGAAAACAAGGATTGAAACATACATGGTCTAACCCTGCTACGTAAGTGAGATTTAAAGTTTAAGGAAGTTACAGTCAAACACAAATGGGTAAACAGACTTTGTCAAAGTAATCATTGCAACAGATGGAAGCAAAGAAGCATTAGTTGTTGAGATCAAACAAATTAAGTTTGGATCTGAAGATGTTAACCAAGCTGTAACAGCCATCACACAAGCAGGACCTGTTCCTACAGGGAAAGCAAAACTTCTAATCATAGGAGATTTAAATCAAGGGGAAAATAGATCTGAGGGCATAGAACCCATGAGGAAGACGTAGTGCATGAATAGCAAAGTTGGTGGATGCCACTGAAGCGAAGTTCCTAACACAGCACGTCAAAGAGGAAACTAGCGGGCCAGCCAGAAGTTAAGGGCCAGCGTAGGCATATCCTACAAAAAAAAAGAATCATAAGTAAAGAAATTGAACTGATTAGCTAGAGTTCGCCTTCCCTCACGATAGAATTAGACTTTGATCAAGTAGATGACATAATTCCACTGGTAGCGAGTGACGATAACGTAATGCTCATTGAGAAAAAAAGTAGGCAAAAATATTTATTTACTATTGTACACCAAATAAAAAATCTTCAAACTAAAATAGTTGTTTGTTTAGCTAACAATTGCATGAGACAGGAGGCATAAAATTTGAAAAGATAGAGACTGCCGAATGAAAAAAATATTACATGGATTATAAAACATTTAACATACATAAATGTCACAATTTCTCCAGTATATCCAAAAATAGGCAGTAGTATAAGAAAACATCTGAAAAAAAACATTAATTTAATAATGAAAACCAGGAAGCATATATAGCTGAAAACGATAGGTGGATTGGTGACGCACTTATGGCAGAGTGAGATTACTAGTCATGCATAACGTTTTCAGACACAGGTGAGGACACCAGGACAAACGCAGTGTCGCTGTGAATCAAGGGTGAATATATACAAAATATTAACTATATACTCAGTTTAGCTGAACAACTTTAGTAGACCCGTATAAGCTTACAAAATTGCAAAAGCTTAAAATGTCATAACCAGATGTCAATGTAATCAAACCGAAATTAGGTTGATATAAGTACTGAATTTTTGGATTATGATGGCATCCCAAAGATTGACAAGCGGGTCCCTTTAAGGATATAACGTGACCAATACACTTTGAAGAGCATTTGACTGGAATATATCTGGGAGTAGACAGTACTGCAGTATGTAGCTTCAGCGTGCACGCAGCTGAACACTGCATAAAGCATTGTGAGAAAGTAAAGAGATTTCAAACATTAATGGTCTCAGAACTCAGAGTTCTGAGCTATGAGAATAAGATTAGTGAAGTACACCTTACCGCTGTAGCCAAATTGGCACAAAGTGCCAATTTGGCTACAGCGGTACAAAGTGACATGATAACAACATATTATATTATTTTAAAAGCATTAACAAAGTGCATACAAAACAACATTTATAGAATAAACAGTGGCAGGACGAAGCACCGTGGGTGAGAACTGTTAACTAAGATGACTCATAGGCATGGAAATGATGTCATTCTTCATTGTTGTGCGTCAATCTTCCGTGCATGAGCAGTGTATTTCTTCAATGAATGAGTAATGTACTTCTTCAATGTAAAAATTGTACACTTCTTCAGAGTAACAGTAGTGAGCTTCTTCAGTGCATAAGTAGTGAGTTTCATAGCTGAAAGAGTAATGAGCAGGAGTAGTTAGCAAAAGGGTGATGGAACTGAGGTTAATCCCATGCAGATTACAGGCGTAGGACTGGTATACGTCAGTTAAGATGGTTGGAAGCCATTGTAATTGGCGATTGGTTACCGCAAGGCGGGGTCCATGAGAAGACGTTTGAGATTGAAGCATTTTTAACTGAGGAAACTACCTACACAACAGACAACACCTGAAGAGTAGTAGTTTAATCAGAGCCAGGGGCGTTCCGATCTCCTTTTCCAGGGGACACGCTCCCGGCCCCGTATTTTAGTTGTCCTAGACAACGGCACGCTCCAGGCGCCCCTATTTTTCGTAGTCCATGACGGCGGAATGCTTCTGGGTCCTTTTCATTTTGAGGTCCTTGACGACGTCGTCACGCTCCAGGGCCACTGTTTATCAAGATAATTTTACGACTGCTCCAGTCCAAGCTTACTCTTTATTGAAGTTATTGATAATGGCATGTTCCTGACCTCCCCCCTTTTTTCCATGGTCCTTGATGACGCCTTGCCCATACAATCCCCCTTTTTCGAGGTTCTTAAGAACGGCAAGCTCCAGTCCCTCTTTTTTCGACGTCGTTGACGATGGAAGGCACGAGGCACAACACATGACCGCCTCCACAAAATCAGCACGGTACCGTCACAACACCACCATCACAGCACCGCCACCACACATCAGCACAGCAACAGATCACAACCATAAACGTACATATGCAACACAAATCAGAACCAACGCCACAGTTCTTACCCCCCCCCCCCCCGCCTGCAACCCTAGTCCACCCAAAACATCGATATCTCCTCCACCTCATCTCTCCCTTTCCACCCCATCTCCACACCGTTTCAACCACTCTCTCCTATCTCACTTGGCGCCCCTCTCTTCACTTGTAAAAACTGCGTTGTCCTAATTTTGGCAGGAGCTTTAGTGGTGAGTGAGTCATATTTTGTCTCCTGTCCCCTTCAGGGTTGTTGCCACCATCCTCCTCCCTCCCCCTCTCTGTCTCTGTCTGTCTCTGTCTCTGTCTCTGTCTCTGTCTCTGTCTCTGTCTCTGTCTGTCACTCTGTCTGTCTGTCTGTCTGTCTGTCTGTCTGTCTCTCTCTCTCTCTCTCTCTCTCTCTCTCTCTCTCTCTCTCTCTCTCTCTCTCTCTCTCTCTCTCTCTCTCTCTCTCTCTCTCTCTCTCTCTCTCTCTCTCTCTCTCTCTCTCTCTCTCCCTCTTTGCCTCTCTCTCTCTCTCTCTCTCTCTCTCTCTCTCTCTCTCTCTCTCTCTCTCTCTCTCTCTCTCTCTCTCTCCCTCTTTGCCTCTCTCTCTCAACGAAACCTCCAAATTAAAAATTATCGTTCCTATCACTAATTTCCTTCCCTTCCTAAATTCGTGGTGATGTTCCTGAAGATGGTGATAGTCCTGGTGTAGAGGGTCCCAGTGGTGATGGTAGAAGTGAAGAGGGCCCCCCACGTTGATGGTCGCATCACTGATGGCACCAACAGTGATTGTCCCAACGGTGATAATGACAGCTGTGATATACTTGACGGTGAACAAGAGACACAAATAGGGGTAAAGGAAGTGAAGGAGAAATAGAGAAATAGAGAAATAGGAAGAGAAATAGAAAGAGAGAGAGAGAGAGAGAGAGAGAGAGAGAGAGAGAGAGAGAGAGAGAGAGAGAGAGAGAGAGAGAGAGAGAGAGAGAGAGAATAAATTACACACGAATGGAAAAAGAAAGAAACTGAGACACAGGATGAGAAACAAAGAGTTTTCAAAGAGGAAGAGAGTGAGAGACACAGGAAGAGGAACAGAGAGGGGTAGAATCAAAGGAAGAGGAACAGAGAGAGATACAAACACAGGAAGAAGAACAGAGGAAGAGGAAAAGAGATAAACACAAGAAGAGGAAGAGAGCGAGGCTGCTCTTAGAAATGAAGACAAAGAAAAATCTTTTGGTGTCGAGATCCACTCACTTATTGTTACTTTTCCATCTCTGGAGTGAGAAAAAAGACTGAGAAGAACGACAAGAAGAAAGGATGAAAAAACTTTTGATTTACGCTCAGAAAATTTTCACGTTATTTAACAAGAACTTTTGTTCTGTAATTTAAGTTATTGTTTAAGAAACACTGAAGCAATTAAGTTTAGAAACGACTTCAGAAATTGTAATTAATTAATTCTAGTAGATCTATTAATTACCTCTTATAAACAGTTTTTAATTATTATTTAACATGTTTTAAAAAATATTTGGGAGTCTCTTCTGAAAAGATGCAATAACAAAATAAATAAAATGAAATACGTACAAATTCACAAAATTATTTAATGAATAAAATACCAAAAAAATTTTTATCATTTTTTTTTAAACCTCTCCAGATGAACAGTAAGACCTAACTCAGTTTCCAGATAAGAAGTGAGGCATTATCAAGCTTTTTCAGATGAGGACTAAGATCTTTCTTCGTCTCTCCAAATGAGGAATGTGAGAAATCGTTTTAAGCTTTTGCAGTTGAGAAGAAAGACGTAAAATATCGCATCAAGATTAAACAAATATTACTTAGCATTTCCAGACAATTACATAGTATTTTAAATATTTTGCCAATATTTTGGACAATTTTATGTTACATTAAATACCGATAGATTTATATATATATATTTTTTTTTACTCAGCAAATGCAAAAAGTGTACCTTTGTCATCTATTCATCTCTGCATCCAGCTCTCCCTATGTGTTGTTCTTCCATTATTTATCTCCCCTCCTTTCCGACTCACTCACCGTCTCTCATTCCTTATCTTCTTACCATCCACCTCACACTCTCTTTCATTCTCACTCCTAGAATCAGTAAGGCTCGCCCTCTACGGCATTCAATACAAACCGAAGGTAAAAATATAAACATGATTCTGTTCCCCACATTATATGCAGGAAAAAAATTGCCTCTCCATTTTTGCTGTCCAGTATAATCGATATTTTCTTTTACTTTCGGGTTTAAAGTCTGGATACTGAGTTTAATTACACCTGTATTTTTAAAGGATCCTGTGCAGAGTTTTTGATGTAATCAAGCACACACTCACCTCACTCGGGTTTGTGTGTACGCTGTGCACTCGGTCTCGCGGCTGAGTGGAGAGCGCTCGAGGGTCGTAGTCCTAACGGCCCGGGTTTGATTCCCGGCTGAGGCAGAAACAAAATAGCAAGAGTTTCTTTTACCCTGATGCCTTTGTTCACTTAGCATTAAATAGGTACTTGGGAGTTTGACAGCTGCTACAGGCTTCTTCCTGGGGGTGTGACATCAGGTAATTCGAAGAGTCCCGACAAATCTCAATGAACCGCCAGTAAGCTCAGCATAGTGCATACACGTGTATACAAGTGAATACACATGACAAACTACTCACTGAGGTAGTTGGTGCTAGCGTATGCATGGGAGTACAGTATTACCCTTGATACAATTTGTTCATGCGAATAATACAAAACAAACACATACATCTGTAGATACTGGAAAAAAACTTATGAAAACACTTGTGTTTATACAGGAACGGGAAGGTGCGTAGAAGCCCAACCACTTCCTGCTCCCTCAGTTGGTAACGCCTGGCGGCCAGACAAAGCATAGGAAGGAGGAGAGGTAACATAACAAGTCGGTCATATCAACATACATTTTATCATCCCGTCCTCAGGCTATGTTCATTCCATCCAGCAGCCGACCCTAATGGCACATTAAATTTAACTTGCTGTTTGTTCATTGAAAACAGGAATTTTGTCAAATATAAATTAATATTATTGCTTTTAAGCATATCGTGTATATTTAGGCGAAGTTTAGATTAGATTAGGTGTTTAGGTTCTTCTGGCAATTATTTGCATTTGTAACACGTGGGTGAAGTATTTACACAGCTTCAAACATAGGTTGTCAACAAAGTATTGTTCGAGAACCTTCGAACATCATCAATTTTGAATCGTCGTGTATACAGCGTTTTTTATTCAATAACTTGGGTGTGGGCAGCTGCACGACGTGAACATTTGGCCTGTATTGATGAGGACGCAGTGTATTTCATCCAATCTTCTCTACTGTCCTTCTGAAACAAATAATTTTCCATGTCAACAAATTAAAGTAACACTCAAACACTGTTTGCTGAATTTTATTTTTTAGCAATATTTTATTTTTAAGCTGTTTTATGTTTTGTTTGAATTAGCTATGAAACTAATTTTCCACGTGTAAGATCCATAGCGCTCTCTTCCCCTCGTCCAGAATATCTTTACTCCTCAATAGCGCCCAAATTAATTCTTTCTCTCATTATACGTGACTCAAGATATCCCCCAGATATCCCAAGAAAACCCAAGACACGACCTCCCAATGTTATCAGGGTTAATGAGCCATTGTCTCCAAGACGGATGGTCGTTGGTGTCACCTGGCACCGACTCTTAATGACTAATTCAGCTTCAGAGTCTCAGGAGTTCCAGTCATAATGAGGTAGAGTATTGCCCATTGTGTGCTCAATTCTCTGCGGCCAGGTGCTGCTACTTCCTCCCTAATGCTCTCCTAAGACTTCTATTATGAAGAGCTGTTTTAACAAAGACTCTAGCTTTTAAGTTTATTCTTCGTTTTAATTTGATATCTTGCTGTTTATATCGTGCATTTCGGACAAAATGGGGGTAGCTGGTGTTGCTCGGATGTCTGTCTGTCTGTCTGTCTGTCTGTCTGTCTGTCTGTCTGTCTGTCTGTCTGTCTGTCTGTCTGTCTGTCTGTCTGTCTGTCTGTCTGTCTGTCTGTCTGTTTGTCTGTCTTGTCTCTCTCTCTCTCCTCTCCGATTCACTCCCCGTCCTTTACTAGTACTCTTTCTCCAGTTCTCTCTACCTCCTCCCATTAAATTCTTCCCTCCTCTTGCTCTTTTCCTCCCTCATATTCTCCATATCTCCCTCTGTTACATTGTCTTCCCCCCATCACTCCAGTTCCCTCTCCCTACTGTTCTGTCTCCCACCTGCTTTTCTCCCTCCTTTCACTCTCCTGTTGAGCCCACCAACATGCATTCCCTTGAACATTATACTGTAGAATGTCCAATATTGACTGACTTTCGCCCTCCTGTGCTGAGATATGCTGAACTCTGTGAATACTATATGAATATTGGAACACTTGATGATATATTGAACTTGTACCCATGATTGAGTATGTAATGCATCTGTTATACAATGTAATGTACCTATACAATATGTAAAACATCTGTTATACAATGCATGTATTTATAACCTGAGCATGTAAAAGAATCTTAATCACCTTCAGTGATTAAGTGTTAAATATCACTCTAGTTTCAATAGACGCTATCTTACCCTGTTAAAGTAGGAGAGACATAGGTGTATGTATGTATATATATATATATATATATATATATATATATATGTGTGTGTGTGTGTGTGTGTGTGTGTGTGTGTGTGTGTGTGTGTGTGTGTGTGTGTGTGTGTGTGTGTGTGTGTGTGTGTGTGTGTATGTGTATTTGTATACTGGGTATGTGGGGTATGTGGAAGCTGGTCAGAATTGCATTTCTCCTTTGTAAACGCACATCAATGAAACAATGTAAAAAGACACCTCGAACATTGTTTATTCTAGACAGACGTAAATCTGAGTATTTACGTTTGTAGGTTAGCATAGCATTTTAAAAGCACTACAATCACATTCTGTGGTTAATTGTTCAATAAATCACTGAATTATATGTTTAACAGATTTCTAACCCTGTCCATGGAGAACAGAAGAAAATGTAAATATGATGGTTTCATTGTAAATGTGTGGCTACGTTGGTGGTAGAAAATAATTCTTATCTTTTATCTCGCTTCCTATTGTTTCCTTTCCCATCTCTCTCTTACTTTCCCTCCCTCCCTCCCTTCAGTTCTCTCAACCTCCTTCCCTTCCATTTGTTCTTTCGCAAAACATGCAATATACAAGCCCAACCAACACACTAGGTAACCACAACAGAATATTTGCTTTTGTTATTTTGGTGAAAAGTAGTAAGAAGGCTGTGGTTTGGATGTTTGTGATTGGCAGCTGAAAAATCTGCTAAAAACTATGAACAATCGAACACAGTTTTTAGATTTCACATGTCATTGGTTGTCGAAATAAGAGCCAAATAACTTGAAAGGAGACTATGGACGTCGAAACCAGTCCGCCTCTGACACTCTACATACAATCATAATTCACCATGGAAAGTTGCGTGTGTCTAGACGCAGGCATCTAGCTCACAACCTCAGACAAACAAACACACATGAAGTAGGTGATACCTATATAGACATAAGTGACCTTCAGGTCATCTACGTCTATAATCATCTCTCTCTCTCTCTCTCTCTCTCTCTCTCTCTCTCTCTCTCTCTCTCTCTCTCTCTCTCAGCAGAGATGAGTATTTTATGAGGCGTCGCTTACCCTCTGTGGCTCAGTCTTCATTAGTCCTCTGTGGCTCAGTCATCATTAGTCCTCTGTGGCTCAGTCATCATTAGTCCTCTGTGACTCAGTCATCATTAGTCCTCTGGCTCAATCATCATTAGTCCTCTGTGACTCAGTCTTCATTAGTCCTCTGTGGCTCAGTCATCATTAGTCCTCTGTGACTCAGTCATCATTAGTCCTCTGGCTCAATCATCATTAGTCCTCTGTGACTCAGTCATCATTAGTCCTCTGTGGCTCAGTCATCATTAGTCCTCTGTGGCTCAGTCATCATTAGTCCTCTGTGACTCAGTCATCATTAGTCCTCTGGCTCAATCATCATTAGTCCTCTGTGACTCAGTCATCATTAGTCCCTCTGTGACTCAGTCATCATTAGTCCTCTGTGGCTCAGTCATCATTAGTCCTCTGTGGCTCAGTCATCATTAGTCATCTGTGGCTCAGTCATCATTAGTCCTCTGGCTCAATCATCATTAGTCCTCTGTGACTCAGTCATCATTAGTCCTCTGTGGCTCAGTAATCAATAGTCTTCTGTGGCTCAGTCATCATTAGTCCCTCTGTGACTCAGTCATCATTAGTCCTCTGTGGCTCAGTCATCATTAGTCCTCTGTGACTCAGTCATCATTAGTCCTCTGGCTCAATCATCATTAGTCCTCTGTGACTCAGTCATCATTAGTCCTCTGTGGCTCAGTAATCAATAGTCTTCTGTTGCTCACAGTCATCAATAGCCCCATGGAACAATCACCAACTGTACTACGGAACAAAGTCGCCAATGGTTCTTAGGCACTTTAGGGAGTATTAAGGAACCTGCTATGTCGTCAGTATTTTATAAACGTGTGAGAAATGGTAATAATAGATAATGCAAGAAAAGAAGACAACATAAACACAATAGCAACACCTACACCAGCAACACAGAATGGTCGTTATTATTAACTATTAATCAGTACATATTGGACATGAAACCTATAAAAATACTACACACAGGGCAGTACTCATTTACACAGTAAGGTCGAAAAAATTATATCTTGAAATGTTAAAAAGTCATCCAAATTACTTACTCCGAGGCCCAGTCCGCACTTCGGAATGCAACTACCTAACGATGATTACAAGTCCTGACCTGAGTCTGTTCACCAGAGTTTAGCGATGGAGAGTTAAAGAAATACAGACCAACTCGAACGTCTCCAGGGAGAGAGACTGGTAGATCAGTGAACTGAGAATTTTTCAGTTGCATTTCTGTTGCAGGTGTGGGAGTATATTGGTTCATATTGCAACATGGCAGCGCGCAATTCCCATAGCTGAAATATAGGTAAAATCTCATGCGTTTGTGATGTATTTCTCATCTATTTTGTCCCTCTCGCCTTCTCTCTCTTTATTTTATTCTTTCGTTCATAAAGTGACCTTAAGTCTTCTCTCCCCCCCCCCACATACACACAAACACTCACAGGGGTCCTTCTTGGCTGAGTGGACAGGGTTCTGGGGTCGTAGTCCTCAGGCCCGGATTCGCCTCCCAACTGAGGTGGACAAGCAAATGGGCAGATTTTCTTTCACCCAAGTGCACTTGTTCACCTCGCAGTACATAGGTACCTGAGAGTTAGACGGCTGTTTTCTGGGGTTCTGTGTGTCTGTACTCACCTAGTTGTACTCACCTAGTTGTGTTTGCGAGGGTTGTGCTCTGGCTCTTTGGTCCCGCCTCTCAACTGTCAATCAACTGGTGTACAGATTCCTGAGCCTACTGGGCTGTCATATATACATTTGAAACTGTATATGTTCCGTTGGAGTAGGAAACAGGGAGGGTCCGAGATGGGTGGATCTAGGGGATCTGGGGGTGTGAGGGACAAGGGTGGATCTGGTATGCGGAAGGGGGGGAGGGAGATGGAAGGGCTTGGAGGTGGGGGAGGAAGGAGGGCTGGAGAGGAGGGAAGGCTTGGGGGGAATGAGGGAGAAGGGAGGGTTTGGGGGTGGGGAAGAAGGTAAGTCTTGTGGAGAAGGGGGAGTTTGGGGAGGGCACTTAGGTGGGCACTTATTGGGGGTGGGGGGGGGGGGCTGGAAGGAGTTGGGGCAGGCAGGGCTTCTATTCGGGTGAAAAGTGTGGGTTGTCTCACTGGGGCTGCTGAACTGCTTGGAACAGGTTCCTGAGCCTATTGGTTTCTAACAAATCTACACTGAAAAATGTGTATGTAGTTAGCCTCCACCACATCACTTCCTATTGCATTCCATATGTCAACTTGACACTAACATTATTCTTTCTACTGTCTCTATGGCATATTTGGGCACTCAACTTCCACTTGTGTCCGCTAGTGCTTGTGCCCCTTGTGTTAAATAAACTATCTTTATCTACCTCACAATCTACTATCTACAGTCTCGAAGGTTCAAGACCTGTCAACGCGCTTCCACTACTCATAAAGGGTATAACTGGCCGACACCTCGCAGTGTTCAAGAGAGAACTCGATAAACACCTCCAAAGGATGCCTGACTAACCAGGGCTGTCGCTCATACTTCAGGCTGCGAGCAGCCGCGTCTAACAGCCTGGTTAACCAGTCCAGCAACGAGGAGGCCTGGGGCAATGACCGGGCCCCGGGTCATCGAAACCAATCAACACAAAACCAACAGCTCCGAAACCTACACAAGGTAAGGTAGGTAACTCTATCAATTCCCTTGAGAATCTTGTATGTGATGATCATGTCCCCCCGAATTCTTCTGCCTTTCAGCGACGGGAGGTTTACATAGTCTCTCCTCGTAGCTCATGCCCCCCTCAGTTCGGGCACTAGTTTGGTAGGAAACCATTGATTTTTTCTCAAGTTTAGTCTTATGCTTGAAAAGATATGGACTCCATGCTGGAAGTGCATACTCCAGGATTGATCTGACATATGCGGTATGCAAGACTCGACTCTGAATGATTCCTTAATTACACCATTTTATTAAGACGTTCTTAGGTTGGCCAACCTGGCATATGCCACTAATGTTATCCTCTTGATATGGGCTTCAGGAGACAGGTCTGGCGTGATATCAACACCCAGGTATTTCTCCCTGATTCTTGAAGAATTTTATCTCCAAATGATACCTTTTATCTGGCCTCCTGCTCCCTTCACCTATCTTCATTACATTACATTTGTTTGGGTTAAACTCTAGCAACCATTTGATGGACAATTCCTTTAGTTTGTCTAGGTCTTTTTGACGCCTCAAGCTCTCGTCCTTCTCTGTTTTAATTCTTTTCGTAATTTTAACAAAAATTAAAAAAATCGTAATACTACAATTTTTGGTCTACAAAAATTGAGAGAAATGAATCTATACCCTCTGCAAGATTATTTGTGAATATCAGAAACATAAAAGTGTGTGTGTATGTGTTTTTGCGTATGCGGATGTGCGCGTGCATGCGCGTGTGTAAGACAAATTTATGTTGTAGTCATAATACTGGAAAATTGATTGGTTAGAAAGGCCGGGTCAAAGAGCTAATAGCTCGATTCTGCAGATACAAATAGTAAATACAAATAGTAAATACACACACACACACACATATAAACACACTGTCTCTCTCTTTGCATAGCTGTCCAGCTAACTTTGCCTTAATCTGTACATCATAAACCAGTGCCTGGCAATAGTTCTCTAACCTCAACATAATTCTTTCATTTATCAAGATTTGTTTGCTGTTTACCCTTGGCGGACAGGTTCCCCCATGGCGGATAGCGGTCTTGTGGGCAGGTTTCCTGGCAGGTTTGGCCTCTTGGTGGAAGGTCCCCCTTAGGGACAGGTCCTCTTGGATGAAGATCCCCTTTGGGGCACGTCTTCTTTGAGGAAGGTCCCCTGGCGGGCAGGTACTCCTGGAGGAAGGTTCCCTGGCGGGCAGGTATTCCTGGAGGAAGGTCCCCTGGCGGGCAGGTACTCCTGGAGGAAGGTTCCCTGGCGGGCAGGTACTCCTGGAGGAAGGTTCCCTGGCGGGCAGGTACTCCTGGAGGAAGGTTCCCTGGCGGGCAGGTACTCCTGGAGGAAGGTTCCCTGGCGGGCAGGTACTCCTGGAGGAAGGTCCCCTGGCGGGCAGGTACTCTTGGAGGAAGGTTCCCTGGCGGGCAGGTACTCCTGGAGGAAGGACCCCTGGCGGGCAGGTACTCTTGGTGGAAGGTCCCCTGGCGGGCAGGAACTCTTGGTGGAAGGTCCCCTGGCGGGCAGGTACTCTTGGTGGAAGGTCCCCTGGCGGGCAGGTACTCTTGGTGGAAGGTCCCCTGGCGGGCAGGTACTCCTGGAGGAAGGTCCCCTGGCGGGCAGGTACTCCTGGAGGAAGGTTCCCTGGCGGGCAGGTACTCTTGGAGGAAGGTTCCCTGGCGGGCAGGTACTCCTGGAGGAAGGACCCCTGGCGGGCAGGTACTCTTGGTGGAAGGTCCCCTGGCGGGCAGGAACTCTTGGTGGAAGGTCCCCTGGCGGGCAGGTACTCTTGGTGGAAGGTCCCCTGGCGGGCAGGTACTCTTGGTGGAAGGTCCCCTGGCGGGCAGGTACTCCTGGAGGAAGGTCCCCTGGCGGGCAGGTACTCCTGGAGGAAGGTTCCCTGGCGGGCAGGTACTCTTGGAGGAAGGTTCCCAAGAGGGATGGTACTTTGAAGGAGCAGATCACCGTTCCATTGAACCTATACAAATAAAGACAATGCAAGATTAAGTTATTTAAGCTACCTTTCGCTCTCCCTTCACATGGTCATCCCACTCTTTACCTCTCACTTTTCTCTCCTTCCTTCTTCAACTCCTCCCTTTATTTCTGCCGTTTTACCATCATCCTCTTCTTTCATTTCTTTGCTGAATCACTTCAGTGCCTCTTTCCAAATTCTTGCTTCCATTCATGAATTCCTATATTCTCATCCTGGTTTCCTTCATCTCTCCTTTCGTCCCATCTACCTTACCTTCTTTCCTCCACCCTCGCAAAGTTCCATATTCCTTTGGCTTTTCGTCCTCCCTTCTTATGCAGCTTAAAGGATCGCGTCCATTAACGTTTCCTGTCGGTGACGGATGAAATCTGGTGACAGAAAAAGTCTCCAAAAATAAAAGAAGAGAGTTGTCAGAGAGAGAGAGAGAGAGAGAGACAGAGAGAGACAGAGAGAGACAGAGAGAGAGAGAGAGAGAGAGAGAGAGAGAGAGAGAGAGAGAGAGAGAGAGAGAGAGAGAGAGAGAGAGAGAGAGAGAGAGAGAGAGAGAGAGAGAGAGAGAGAGAGAGAGAGAGAGAGAGAGAGAGAGAGAGAGAGAGAGAGAGACAGAGAGAGAGACAGAGAGAGAGAGAGAGAGAGAGAGAGAGAGAGAGAGAGAGAGAGAGAGAGAGAGAGAGAGAGAGAGAGAGAGAGAGAGAGAGAGAGAGAGAGAGAGAGAGAGAGAGAGAGAGAGAGAGAGAGAGAGAGAGACAGACAGACAGAGACAGAGACAGAGAGACAGAGAGAGGGAGAGAGAGAGAGAGAGAGAGAGAGAGAGAGAGAGAGAGAGAGAGAGAGAGAGAGAGAGAGAGAGAGAGAGAGAGAGAGAGAGAGAGAGAGAGAGAGAGAGACAGAGAGACAGAGAGACACAGAGAGACACAGAGAGAGAGAGAGAGAGAGAGAGAGAGAGAGAGAGAGAGAGAGAGAGAGAGAGAGAGAGAGAGAGAGAGAGAGAGAGAGAGAGAGAGAGAGAGAGAGAGAGAGAGAGAGAGAGAGAGAGAGAGAGAGAGAGAGAGAGAGATGAAAGCAAATAAAAGAGACAAAGTATCGCAAAAAGAAAACTTAGTAGAACGATTAGTAAAAATCACACAAGCGAGATGCCAATAAATTAGACGAAAGGAGAGACAAACTGGATAATAAACGAGAATACCAATGAATAATGAATGAAAAATAATAATAGAGAACTGTACATATATATAGGAAAAGCGAGGGGAACTAGACAAAAACATCAAGATGCAAGATATGCAAAACCAATTATGTAAATAACAAGAGTGAAATGATGAGGGCTAATTTAAGTTGTGAGCCAAAGCTACTCTCTCCTCCAGCTATCAACGATGTGACTTGTCAGCAATGTTACTCATCCCCCCTAGCTGACGCAGAAGGAAATTCTATTGAGGCAATTAGTTGACAACGATGGAGGTAGTCAGCTAGGTCATTATGTAGCAAGAGAGCCATAAATATTAGAACAACATGAACAGCAGAACAGCCACAGAGGCGCAGCGAGAGACAGTCAGCGCAAAACTATGGGAAATCAACACCTCCAAGACGCTAACCATGGGATGGGTCAACGGTGACGTGGTCAAGAGGTTGTCAGATACGATGCAGTCATGCTAATACATAGGGAAGAGCCCTTCCATATCAAATGCAAGCCGAAGACCACACGTTCAGCTGGATAAGAGAGGACGCATGGAGAGGAAAGAACTGTTGAAGAAGTTGTGTAGGGTGGAAAGTAAATAAGGCTCTCTTGTGCTCAGCACCTTGTCATTCAATGATCTTTTCCTCATTTAGAGATCATAATTAGGAAGTGTCTTTTTATATGTGTTAAAAAGTAATTTTTAAGTGTCATTCCAGTGTGTATTAATGGTTCTGTCTTAGTGATCTTGGGCTTACCGTCCCTATTGACCCCCCCTAGTGACTTAGTGTCCTTAATTTTCCAGTACTACTCCTCCGTCAGTCCATTGTTGAGGTTTGTCAGTATTGAGTGTCCAGCCTTGCTCCCATGTCTTCTATAGTACATCTCAAGTGGATTCAGAATTATTCGAGTGTCAGATCATGAACCTTTTACTTTTCATTTGTTCCTTACACCAGTGCCGGAAGGATACTATACGATCTACAAGTCCTATGGTTCTCTCTCTTCGGCTGCTTGTCCAGGAACTCAGGGTGGTGGCAGCATTAATTTTTATTTTGTAAGTCATACGAAGACCGTAGCAACTAATATATCTATATCTCTCTCACTCTCTCTCTCGTGCTCTCCCTCAGCCTCTCTCCTGTTCTCCCGCGCTCTCGCTCTCTCTCACAACCTTCTCCCTTAAGTTCCCTACGCAGAGCTCAGTCTTTCTTGAGTAATTATTTAGGTCCTCATATGACGGACCGAGAATTACAATATTACAGCGAGCAGCGGTTATTATATGGGTGATGTTCGTCATTACAATGGTAGCAGCGGTTGGACTACGAATTATATCAGTTGATGACACCAGTCAGAAGAGAAGTGAACATCTTCTCACATCAACTGACATTCTCTGAAGAACATCATTCATGGGTGAAGAACACGAAGTAACGTTGCAGAACTACAGGAAGAATACAGTAAATGGGCTTTTCAATAAACAACAAGACTACGGTAATTGTAGGCGGCAATGTCTAATTTCTTATTATTTTTAAATGCATTTTCCAGTTAGGAAACTTTGTGTTCACTATGACAAAGAAAAGATAAATTATGAATATAATAATTTTGTGTAATAATCTGGTGAACTGAGGAACCAGTGGAAATGTTGTTCCAGTATAAATTGTTTTGTGATTTGTGTTAGATTTGTTATTGGTTTTTATTTCAGTCATGTGGGAGGATTGCTGGGCGCCATGGACTGTATGCTCAGCAGGGATTTTGAGTTACCTTTGGTAACTGTTACTATTAAGATTTTTTATTTTTTAACATTTCTTAACTGTGATATGTATGTATTTAGATAGGCTAGTTACTTATTTTTTTTTAACGAGGCATGTGCTAGTTCTTTTGTTGTCTGGGATAAGAAAAACCTGTTCGAGTTCCTCACCCATGGGTTTTCTTAAACTGGGATAATGGGGGGGGGAGGGGATAAATGATATTAGAGAGCAGTACATGGTAGAACAGCAAGAACAGCAGAACAACCACAGAATCACGGCGACAGCCAGTCCGCGCATTTCAATGGGAAATTCACACCTCCAAGACGCTAACCGTGAGATGGGTCAACGGAGAAGTGGTCACGAGGTTGTCAGATACGATGCAGTCATGCTAATTCACAGGGATTGACCCTTCCACATCAAATGCAAGCCGAAGACCTCATGTTCGGCTGGATAAGAGAGGACATATCGAAAGAACACAACTGTGGAAAAAGTGGTGTAGGGTTGGAGTGTTTGTTGCTCCGGGATGAACATCGTTTTAACGTCACGTGGAACATCCGGATAGTAAATATGGTTCTCCTGTGCCCAGTACCTTGTCATTCAAATATCTTTTCCTCGGTTAAGGAATATAGTTAAGTACTTTCGTATATAATAATACCTCTTCAGATGGATGGATTTACAATTCATTGGTGTGGATATAAAGAGAGGAATGAGGTGAGATGAGAAACAATGTCTATGTTCACAATCGTAAGAGAATAATGAGATAAGAGAATATTAATAAGGTATTATTGAGATTAATGTGTATCAGTGATTTTACTCAAATCGTTTTTTAACTGATCAATAAAATGAGGATCTAAATTATTCAAATTACTACTAATGATCAAATTGCACGATTTTGTAATCTGTATTAAATTAAATTCAGTATTGTTTCTATTGAAAACGCTTTTACAATTCGTTATTGAAGAAGCCCTCTTCCAATAAATTTGATGAGAAATTTCTGACAAATGAACAAACAAAGCATTAGACAACTGGTCATGTCCTTCACAACATTTATGTTGCGAAATTCTAAATTTCAAATGTTTGGATCTTTGACCTATATAGAACCTAGTGCATTCCTTACAAGGTATTTTGTAAATGACACAATTATCACCACGAGGACTGCTTATAACTAACAGTTTTCAAACATAATTTTTTCCAACAATAAATTGTTTTCCCACAGTGTTAATGTTTCGTATTTTCATTATTGTGTTGTCCTTCATGTTAAATATAAAAAGTTTTGTTACTGCATTGTATAGGACTCGACTGTACCACCGTAGAGAAGCAAGGAGTTTTATAACAACCCACGGGAAACATATTTTATCTTATAAAACCATGAAGTTATCTGATCACGCCATCTAGGTCCACAGTTACGGGGTTTCTTATTATGATAACTTATCCTTTCTCCAAATCTTTCCTCTTCAGTTGCAGTCTGTTGCATGACATTATTTTCCTGTATTTTACTAGTTATCTAACTCAGTTGAACTGGAACTTTAAATTCTTCTTCCTGGCTGACATAGATGAGAGTTTCAGTCAGGAAACTATGATTCCATTTGGCTGAAAACGATGGAAGTTGTCAGTTACGACATCTTTTTCCCAAGCAGCAGCAGGTGGACCAGCCAGGCAGATCTTCTGCGTTGCTGACACAGATGATGAGCGTCAGCTCCACTTGGCGTCCATTACCTCGCTATCCATCACTGGATCGCACACAGCTTTCGTGATGCATTGAAACGTAGCAAAAAGTAACACAAGTGGGGCGCCTTCTTGAGGACTCTGGCCTCGCTCCAATCTCTGCCATCCTCCACATCTCTCTGTCTGTCTGTCTGTCTGTCTGTCTGTCTGTCTGTCTGTCTGTCTGTCTGTCTGTCTGTCTGTCTGTCTGTCTGTCTGTCTGTCTGTCTGTCTGTCTGTCTCTCTCTCTCTCTCTCTCTCTCTCTCTCTCTCTCTCTCTCTCTCTCTCTCTCTCTCTCTCTCTCTCTCTCTCTCTCTCTCTCTCTCTCTCTCTCTCTCTCTCTCTCTCTCTCTCTCTCTCTCTCTCTCTCTCTCTCTCTCTCTCTCTCTCTACGTTAATTTTTACTCCAATAAAAAAAAATTGACCTCATACATAATGAGTAGCTTTATAACTTCATAAGAAAAAAATTAGAGAAAATATATTAATTCAGGAAAACTTGGCTTATTAGGCAAATCGGGCCTTGAATAGTAGGCTGAGAAGTGCGTTCTGGCTACTAGGTACGACATACATACATATATATATATATATATATATATATATATATATATATATATATATATAGGGTACCCCCCTATATATATATATATATATATATATATATATAGGGGGGTACCACCACTGGTGCATTTATAGGGACCCACAGCCTCAGAGAAGGGAACACAGAGCACTCAGGGAAAAACTTGACATTTAACTCTGAATACGAAAGAGTGTTCACTTCTCCTACCACCCCCTTTTTTTTATTTTTTTTTATTTATTATGGTGTACACTTTATTATGCAAGGTTATACAGTTACATATCTGATTTTATACAAAAAATAAACATTAAGAGGACACAAGAAAAAGTTCGCTTCCTAGAGGCTGTAGATTTCCTCGAACTCCTCCGACGCCGGGCAGGAACCGAGGATGCAGTGGGCATTTCCCCTCTGGATCGCGACACTGAGGCGCTGAAAGAGAAAACTTGCTGCTCTAGGGTCTCTTGTGGTGTCAATGAGCTTGGAACCAAGATCCTTAAGAAACCTTCTTGCACTCTCACCCCATGGGCCTAGGGTCTCAGACCCTATTGGAACGAAATTGTACCTTTGATCTAATTGCCTGTACTTGACTGACTTTTGTTTTTCTCTGTGTGTCGCTGCGGCTCCCGCCGTGCCGG
Source organism: Procambarus clarkii (assembly GCF_040958095.1). NCBI lineage: Eukaryota > Metazoa > Arthropoda > Malacostraca > Decapoda > Cambaridae > Procambarus > Procambarus clarkii. The sequence continues at coordinate 36,268,227 of NC_091172.1, forward strand.
CAGAGAGGGTGATGTATGTCGTTGCCAGGGTGGATACGCAAGTATAGTCCCATGCTAACTGCCTGCCACCCTTCCACGGACGCAGTGTGATTCCGTCTGGTCGGCCGGCAAAGCTAACAGAGTCACGGTTCAGTAGGTTGCGGGGCTCTCTCTCCGCTGGACACTGAGCAGAGGCAAGGCTTCTTTTAATGATGTCGTTGACTTCGTCGTGTCTAGTGTGCCAACCACCCGATTTTCCACAGTGCAGGCCATGCAATCCATATTCGTCAGCATCTGCCTCGCCGCAAATACACCTGTGAACAGTGTGGATAGGGGCAGCTAGGCGGAGAGCGACTGCAATACGGAGCTCCTGCGGATCAAGACGTGTGCCTGTCGCAGACATAGGGACTGCCAGAAGGAAGTCCCCTGCATGGGGAGCCTGCACAGCTGTGAGGCGTGCACGATCACTGGGGGTTGTTGCTGCCTCCAGCAAAGCTGTGGCTTCTTTGTCTACAATGGGGCTGTCCCAACTGGATTGTTTCTTGGCTTTCGGCATGGCTGGTCTGAGTGCTGGGTCTGTCATGGCACCCCATTTCGTGTCGCATTCCGTGTAGTGGGGGTCCTGTATCCCCGCTACATCACTCAGGGTGTCAGGTAGAATTTCCTTAACCAGGTCATCTGATGCTGAGGAGGAAGACAGGAAGGCTGGGACAGCAATTTGGGTGGCGGTGCGGACACCCAAGCCACCGAGCCTGACAGGAAGAGTGGCTTGTTTCCACTGGCATTCGTTGAGGGAGAGGTTAACAACTTTTTCCAGCATGGTCTTCAGTAGGAGGTCATACTCGTCAAGCTTTGGGTTGTTGTAAGATGGGGCGCACCTCAGAAAGTAGGTTAGCCTCGGAAGGGATAGGCATTTGGTGAGGAGATAAAAAGCATCGTGGGCATCGATGTCACCTATTCTGTCTTCCATCCTCCTAAGGTCTGCGATTTTCTTGTCGAGGATCTCCTCAATAGCGTTAGACCCGAGGGGAGCTCCAAGGAGGGTGCTGTTCTCGGCCCTAATGACATGGGCTCCAGGCAAGGCAGACCTTATTCTAGCTACGATGTCTGGGTTGGAGGAGACTACTTCACACTTGGAAGGGTTCAGAACGAGACCCAGGCTTACTTCTTGCTCCCTTATTTTCCTGATATCTGACAAGAGGTGGTCTACGGTGCCAGCTATAGTGCCATCATCCAAAAACCAGATGTTGAACTCGCTGGACAAGCTTTCGGTGATTTCTTTTAAGACTAAGCAGAAAAGAAGGGGAGCAAGAGGATCACCTTGCTGAACACCTTCACATGATCTATATATATAGTATATATATATATATATATATATAAGAGTATATGTATATATATATATATATATATATTTAAATTTCCTCACTAAAGCTCTGCAACCACTAAATTCTGCCGCAAATTTAAATATGTAAAATTAATAAACAAAATGTGAATTAAAAGGCGAACGCACCACACCAAACCCTCTCACAACTACACGCCAATTTTTCAAACACAAACTTTCCACTACCATAAACCGCTCTCACAACCACAAACCAATTTCCTCACTACAAACCCTCTCCCAACCTCAAGCCCATCTCCCCAGCTCAAACCCTCACTCACACCACAAGCCTTTGATCAACAAAACCGCTAGCTCCACGAGAGCCATATATAACCTCACTGTAAGCTTACACATGTGTGACACGCCGATGTTTCTATCTCAGGGCTTACCAATTAAAACCCAATAAACCGCAATGTCTCCTTGATATTGGCCAATTAAGTGCTAATTAGATCTGAGTATCGGAAGTAAACCAATAACGCTACAACCTGGTGGGTCAACTAACTGCTATGGCAATAAAGGAGGGCAACAGCGGAACTGGATTGAATTTCAAATTGGATGAAACTAAATGCTACAAACTAATGAATAGTAAATACACTGCAGATTGGAATTTGATCTCTTTGTTTCAGCCGCAACTTCGAATATATATATATATGTATATATATATATATATATATATATATATATATATATATATATATATATATATATATATATATATATATATATATATATATATATATATATTATTAAATATGACCGAAAAAGTAAGATTAATAATTCTAACACGAATTTTCTCGATCTTTCTTACGTTTCTTTTACTTGAGCGCGTTTCGTAAAACTTATTACATTTTCAAAGACTGCAGTCTTTGCAAAGACGGAGTTTTCCACACTGCAGTCTACACTAAGGAAACAAACATAGGAATGTGCCTGAATGCCAACAGTGACTGCCCGGACAGGTACAAGAGGAGTGTTGATAACGCTTATGTCGACCGTGCTCTCAGCCACAGCTCAGAATGGAAGCAAGTCGATGAAGAACTCTGTAGGGTAAGGCAGGTCCTAGTCAACAACGGCTTCTCCAATAGTTTCGTGGAAGACATCATAAGAAGGAAAGTGAAACGCCATGCAACCTCTGAAGAGACAACTAACACAACACCTATACCCCCTATTAGACTATTTTACAGGAACTTCTTTTCCACAGCCCATAAAACGGAGGAAAGGGTCCTGAAAGATATTGTTAATAGAAACGTTATCCCTACAGACAAAAATCAGAAGATACAATTGACGATCTACTATAAAACCAAGAAAACGGCCAACCTACTCATGAGAAACTCTCCAGACACAAACCAGAACGCTTTAAAAGAGACCAATGTCGTCTATGCCTTCAAATGCCTATTTGGGGACTGTAAGCTTCAAAGAGTTCAGTATAGAGGCAAGACAACAACATCTCTTTCCAGGCGATTAACGATGCATAAGCAACAGGGCTCCATTAAGGAACATATATTCTCTTCTCACAACCAGACCATCACCAGAGAAATCTTAACAAAAAACACGGAAATCATCGATAGATACAGCGATAGTAGGCGGTTTGATATCTGCGAGGCACTACACATTAAGAAGTCGACACCAGCAATCAACAGCCAATTAATGCACAACTACATTCTACCCACTTCAAGACTCCGCACCAATATAGAAGCATCAAGAAATATGTGCCAATAGGCCCTTTGCAGTTACTTCCATTCTTCCCTTTAACTTACAAAATATTATACCCATTGTTTCGTGTTCTGTCTTGTGTTGAAAGTTTGTTTTCACCTCATCCAAAACTGCTGTAACATATCACCTCACCCAAATGCAGATATAAAATCGAAGCTATTTAAACTCTGTTTTTTTATAGTTGTGTGTGTGTAAACAAAATTCTTTGAAAATGTAATAAGTTATTACGAAACGCGTTCAAGTGTCGCCTCAGACTAGAAATAAAAATGAATTTTGGAGAATTGATTTTTCAGTTACCATCAACAGTGAAAAAAAATATAAGAAAAATTGAGAAAATTCGTGTTAGAATTATTAATCTTACTTTTTCGGTCATATTTAATAATAAATGTCTACAGGAAAGACTACTACCAAAATATAGAACACTTTAGAACTTTAGAACACTTTCCTACCAGGAGATTCGAACCTTAGCCAACACTGAAGTAACTGGTACGTCTTTAACCCACTGAACCAAACTCAGACCTTTAAAAGAGATGGTAATTTCGGGGTATTTAAACCCCTCAAAGATCACCACCTCCCAAGGGCAACTAGAGCAAGTGAGGAACGTGAGTGAGGGGTAATAAAGTATTAAAGTCTGTGACCTCAATGTTGTTTGGTGCTATAAGTTCCTCTAAGGTCTACTATGTCTTTTAGTCAAAGTTTTACCCCTCTTCCCGCTCTTGTTTCCCTCCTTCCTCACAATTTGGTACTACCAGGAAATAACTTCATCCAGCTTGACTTACAAATATATTGCCTCCATATATGCTAGCATATCTATGCTTTTTTCCTTCGATCTTTACTTTATCACATATATTTTTTTTTTGAGATGCTATCATCATTTGCATTTAAGATATTTAAACCCTGGATACCTTATGTGCTAGTTTAAAAGGTTGGAAAGTAAATGGGAATATAGTGTTAGGAGAGAAAAGGAAGAGATTTGGCTGTGTCAAGAAAGGGGATTATAAATTGAAAATAGAAGATAGGGGGACGGAGGGGGAGGAAGTGCCCAGAGGCAGATCAAAATATGAGGGGGTGTTATTATGAGTTATATGGAGGAGAGGAAGGGTGGGGGCAAGAGATGTAGGAATGAACGGTACGGGTATCGGGGAGATGGATGACGACATGAGGGAGGGAGGCGTTATGAGGAGCAGAGGATTGCTCCTGAATAAGAGAGAAAGCTTGATGTGGCAACGTCTTAGTGCGAGTATTAATGAGAATATATGTATGTATGAAAGTGTATTTATGTATGTGTGTTTATGAGTGTATGTGGTAGCATGTCGGCGTCTGTAAGTGTCTTTAAGCTTATGAGTTTAAATGACTGTTTTGTGAGTGTGTTATGAGAGCAAATATACGTGTGAGGCTGTGACTAGCGTTTGCTCAGTTCCCTGCGGTGAGTCGTAAGTCAATATCCGAGCATAACTACACCAACTTACTGTCTAATCTCTGAGTAATAACTCTGGATCAACACTCTTCAAAGTTTCCTTCAAGACCGAGAGAAGATGAGACTAATACAATCACCAGATTACGGGGATTTAACCCACCAAGAAAACACCAGGAAATCAGGCTAAATTACGTTCCCAAACACAGAATTTTCAGAGAGTTAAATATTGAGGAGAAACTGTGTGGAGATACTTAGGAAAATTTGTTAATTCGAGTTTTTGAAACGATTTAAGATCCGGGTTTATTAAGTTGTAATTTTCGGGGAAGAAAATTTGTATCTCTGATTTAAATGAAAACACGAATGATATGCAGGTATCATATCATCATATCATATCACCTTTCTCAATACCCAGTGTGTGTCTACACACTCGTAGCATATCTTCTCACCCTCAGTATGTCTCCCCACTCTCTGTATCTCCCTTACCTTCCCCCCATTATAATTTCCTTACCACATAATCCACTCAAGCTCCGGAGCATTTAGTATGATAATCTGCAGGTCCGTCTCTCCGTTCCCCAGCTCCTGACCTTCTCCCTCACGCCTACTCTATTATTATCTACCTTGGCCCTGTGTCTGACTGTGTGTAGGTGCTTGTGTCTGACTCTGTGTAGGTGCTTGTGTCTGACTCTGTGTAGGTGTTTGTGTCTGACTGTGTGTAGGTGCTTGTGTCTGACTCTGTGTAGGTGCTTGTGTCTGACTGTGTGTAGGTGCTTGTGTCTGATTCTGTGTAGGTGCTTGTGTCTGACTCTGTGTAGGTGCTTGTGTCTGACTGTGTGTAGGTGCTTGTGTCTGATTCTGTGTAGGTGCTTGTGTTTGACTCTGTGTAAGTGCTTGTGTCTGACTCTGTGTAAGTGCTTGTGTATGACTCTGTGTAGGTGTTTGTGTCTGACTGTGTGTAGGTGCTTGTGTCTGACTCTGTGTAGGTGCTTGTGTCTGACTCTGTGTAGGTGCTTGTGTCTGACTCTGTGTAGGTGCTTGTGTCTGACTCTGTGTAGGTGCTTGTGTCTGACTCTGTGTAGGTGCTTGTGTCTGACTCTGTGTAGGTGCTTGTGTCTGATTCTGTGTAGGTGCTTGTGTCTGATTCTGTGTAGGTGCTGATGTCTGACTGTGTGTAGGTGCTTGTGTCTGACTCTGTGTAGGTGCTTGTGTCTGACTCTGTGTAGGTGCTTGTGTCTGACTCTGTGTAGGTGCTTGTGTCTGACTCTGTGTAGGTGCTTGTGTCTGATTCTGTGTAGGTGCTTGTGTCTGACTGTGTGTAGGTGCTTGTGTCTGACTGTGTGTAGGTGCTTGTGTCTGACTCTGTGTAGGTGCTTGTGTCTGACTGTGTGTAGGTGCTTGTGTCTGACTCTGTGTAGGTGCTTGTGTCTGACTCTGTGTAGGTGCTGATGTCTGGCTGTGTCTGCGTATGTGTTTGTGTCGGGCTGTGTCTGCGTATGTGTTTGTTTCTGACGTGTCTGCGTATGTGTTTGTTTCTGACGTGTCTACGGATGTGTTTTTGCCTGACTGGGTATGTACTTGTGTGTGACTCTCTCTGTGTAGGTGCTTGTGTCTCACTGTTTCTGTGCCTTTGTATCTTGTTTCTTACTATGTCTGCGTATTGTTTGGGCCTCACCTTGTGTATGTGCTTGTGTCTGCCCGTGTAAAAGGCTGTGACTTTGTCTCGTGTGTTGTCTTTGTTTCTTTATGTGTCTGTCTCTTGTTATTGCTTGTCTATATTGTTGAGTATAGAAGAAATTTATGTGTCTGTGTCCGTCTGCGTTTGTGCAAGCGGTTAAGCCTTAAGTCTATAGTTGCGGGTCTTTCGTCTCTTTTTAGCTTCTGTAACTTTATCATTATATGGGGTGATGTCTGTCTTCATATCTATATCAATATATGGAGAATCATCACCAGCTCTTGTGACCCGTTTCTTTTATATCGGTTTACCTTCAGGACTTGTCAATATCTTGTGTCCCGTCGTTTATACTACTGAAGACGTGAGAACACTTGGTCACAACTACCATTTCATCAACGGTTTGCCACTTGGTGAATACTGTGGGAACGCTTCGTTGTATTTTGTTTACCCATTTATGTGTCCAGGTTGCACCCATGACCTATCGCCCTGTTCCCACTAAGGCAAACAATAATTAAATACCATATCCATGTTCCTGGATATTTAGCATGTTCTGATCATGTCTCCGATGAGTCTACTCTTTGTTCTAGCACTGTTAAAGCACATTATCGTCATACTCGTTCTCGTCGCTACTGTTTTCGTTCTCGTCTCGTCTTGTGTCAAATCTGTGGACCTATGTGACTATTTTTTTAAATTAATTTTGAATCTCGATAGTTCTAACCAGATGGTTCATGCTTTAATACAGGATTCTAAATGCTTCTGTATTGCAGTTGCTGAAGGTTGTTTACAGAGTTAGCAATTATCATAGATGTTGCGATTGTTATTGGTACATCTGATGAGAGACTTGGCATGTTGATGACTGCCCGGACCCTCTCTGTTTCCCTGACCAGCCTTCTCAGACTCTTCCCCTGTTATCAATACAGTCCTAGCGATCAGATTTCGGAACTAAGCCAAATATTTCTCATTTACAACGTCTAGTGAAATAAAAAAAATTAATACATAAGTATAATTTTTTGTACATATCATTTAAACAAAAGGCAATAAATGCCTTAGAAAATATGATGACAAATAATTATATATATCTATGAATTGAGAACGACACCAGTCACAAAAGCAGACCCGGTTTGATGAGATTACCCACAAAGACGACCCACATTTTCCCTGCTTTTCAGGGCACAATGGGTTAATCACCCCCAATGACATTTTCCTGACGTTGAACATAATCTAATGTGGGCATAATTTTTTGTCGTGCGTTTGAGAAAGATGACGAGTGAAGCATCTAATTACGAAAACAAATAAAAGCGTTGTTTGTCGAGGACCAAATAGGAGGGATGGGGGAAGAGAGGTGAGGGACAGAGGAGGAGGCATGTCGAGGGAGCTAATATCCGGCCGATCGGTGAAGTAGTGGCCAGTGTCCGGACGCTGTCTCGGCCGCTCTCCTTTACACAAAGACAACCCAAATAGGTGTCTGCTATTTTTGATATAGGGGCTGTGCTCTTATTTTGTCTGTCTGTTTCTGTCGTCTGTCTGTCTGTCTGTCTGTCTGTCTGTCTGTCTGTCTGTCTGTCTGTCTGTCTGTCTGTCTGTCTGTCTGTCTGTCTGTCTGTCTGTCTGTCTGTTGAAGAAAGGATGCCAGACAGTTGCGGTTTTTCTCGCACAGCTCCCCATGGTGAATTATGATTATATGGTGGTTTGGTCGACCCCGATTCCCTTTTTTAACGACGCCTATGAAGTCTGAAACATCCAAAGAGTGCTTATCAACATACATCTCGGCAGTTACTGGCGTCGATTCATAGGTGATTCAACGTCGATAATGGTGATTCTAAGTTAATTCATCGTTACTCGAGCATGTTTTGCCAATTAGGAGAACGGGAGGGATAAAGGAAGAAAGAACAGGAGAGAGAGGATGAGAGTGAGGAAGGGAGACCAGGTGGGAGGGAGAGAGGGAGAATTATAGGGAAGGAGGAAGGGAGATTTGGAGGGAAGGACGGAGGCAGGGAGAATGTTGTATGAGGAGAGGGAGGAGAAAGTCAAACAGATATCTTTTCATCTTTGTCGGAGACAGGGCCGCGGGGACGTTGAGCCCCGAAATCATCGTAAGGTATCCTTTTTAGTTACCAGTAAACTCATTGTCATCATGGCAATACTAAATCCACAACAGATATTAAAATCCTCATCCACAACTGATCTAACCCTATCATCACTGTCTCATCCATATCGAGAATGTATGTTTATTTTTTCGAGGTTGGATGCCAGATGCTTGTGGCTAGCAACATTAAAATTTGTTGATTAATGATGACTTATCAGGAGTGTCATAGATGGTCAGGGTCTGCCCAATGCTCCCCATCTTGAAGGGCGCATTGCAACAGTACCCGCCCTTCACAAAGACTGTAGATGTGAAATGTTCAGCCCAGAGTCAATGGACCTAAGTATTAGTTTAAATAAAATGTAAAATAAGATATTCACCTTCATTTTATAAGATCTGTCATGAGATCTGAATTCTCATCATCAATGTCAAATCTGTCATTAGAAGACATTTCTTCTGATGACAGATTTGCATTCAGGGCTCATCCATTTGGTTATAAAGTCGGAGAAAAAGCGTGTGTGGGCAGGGAGGAGACGAGGGAAGGGCATGTGTGGGCACGGAGGGAGAAGACGGGGAAAGGACATGTGTGTGGGGAGTGAGGGAAGAGATGGGGAGTGTGTGTGGGAGGACATGTGGAGGGTTTATGGGGGAGGAGAGGATATAGGGAGGCGTGTATGTTGGAGATGTCGAGGGCATGAGGTGGGGAATGCATGTAGTGTGAAGATGTTCACTGTGATCAAAACTGTTACAGTGATATCGGTAGACAGGGAGAGTAAGGGGGAAGATATGGGCATCGAACAGACCCGATACTACCAGGTCCCCCATCTAGCGTGTGTGTGTGTGTGTGTACTCACCTAGTTGTACTTGCGGGGGTTGCACTTTGCCTCTATATTCCCGCTTCTCAACCGTCAATCAACTGGTTAGGTTAGGTTAGGTACAGATTTACAGATTCCTGAGCCTACTGGGTTCTATCATACCTACGTTTGAAACTGTGAATAGAGTCAGACTCCACCACATCGCTTCCTAGTGCATTCCATTTGTTAATTACTCTGACACTGAACAAAATCTTTCTAATGTCTCAAATTTGGGAACTACGTTTGCCCCTGTGCCCCCTTGCTCGTCTTCCACCCATGCTGAAGAGTTTGTTTTTGTCCACCCTGTCAATTCTCCTCAGAATTTTGTAGGTTATTATCATGTCTCCCCTTACTCTTCTGTTTTCCAGGGACGTGAGGTTCAGCTCCTTCAGCCTTTCCTCGTAGCTCATACCAGGACGAGTTCTGGTGGCATACAGCGGAATCTTCTCTTACTTTGTCTAGTGTTTAACTATGTATGAACTCCAGGCTGGAGCTCGATATTTCAGGATTTGTCTGACATAAGTGGAATACAGGGTCCTGAACGATTCCTTACACAAGTTTCTAAAAGCCGTTCTTATTTTGGCTAGTCTAGCATATGTCGCTGATGATATCGTTTTGATGTGGGTCTCTGGAGACATGTTCGGTCTGATATCAACCCCCCAGATCTTTCTCTCTATTTGACTTTTGCAGGATTTCACCTCCCAGATGGTACCTTGTGTTCAGCCTTGTGCTCCCTTAGCCTAATTGCATTACTTTACACTTTCCTGAGTTGAATTTTAGTAGCCATTTTCTGGACCATTCCTCCAGTTTATCCAGGTCATCCTGCAGTCTCTTCAATCTTCATCTGCCTTGATTCTTCTCATATTTTTTGCATCATGAGCAAACATTGAGAGGAAGGAGTCTATACCATCTGGAAAATCGTTTACATATGTTAGAAACAGGATGAGTCCAAGTACAGAGCTCTGTGGGACTCCGCTGGGGACTTCTCGCCAATCTGATGTCTCCGCCCTCACAGTTACTTGCTGTTTCCTGTTGCTTAGATACTCCCTTATCCACGGAAGCACCTTACCTTTTACTACTACTACTGTCTGTTGCTCCAACTTTTGTAACAACCTTTTATGGGGTTCTGTGCATAGTAGGCCAATATATGTCAATCTTAAAAAAGACGAATATCTGGCGAAAATGAACCTCATACTCTCTGATCAAACTAAATTCCAAAGGGTAACGAAGGACACTACAGCCGAATTGAAAGCAAAGGTTAACAAATTGATCGAAACTGTGAACGCCAAGAAATCCGGACTCCTCCTGCCAAAGATTATTGGGGAATATATACCTGGATACGCGTATGGAAATGTCAAGACACACAAGCCTGGAAACCCACTTCGGTCAATCATCAGCCAGATACCCACACCCACGTACAGACTGGCGAAGCGACTCAACGGCTTGCTGACCCTTTATGTCCCTTGCACCTTCAACCTAAAGTCTCCAAAGGAAATTTGGCCTTGCATAGTAGGCCGAGCATGACGTTCTAGCTATATATATATATATATATATATATATATATATATATATATATATATATATATATATATATATATATATATATATATATATATATATATATATATATATATAAATTTTGCATCAGTTAACGAACCCATGATGGTACCCTGCGCCATAAAGCACTATGTACCCAAACTGTTAGAGTATTTGAAAGCCAAAAAGAATGCCACAAGTTCCGCGTGAATTCATCTCCAGCAGCGACGTAATGCCTGGAAATGGCAGCTGGATGTTCACATAAAAGTAAGAGCACTTGGTCCATTGCTGTTTATGGTTTATTTAGAGAAGCGGCACGGGTTGTTACCGCAAACGGGGACGCTACCGGAGGATAGGACCCTACCGGGGGATACGACCCTGCCGGAGGATACGACCCTGCCGGGGGATACGACCCTGCTGGAGGATACGACCCTGCCGGGAGATACGACCCTGCTAGGGGATACGACCCTGCCGGAGGATACGACCCTGCCGGGGGATACGACCCTGCTGGGGGATACGACCCTGCCGGAGGAAACACACCCAGGCGGGAGATCCAATAACAGTCATGTGCTTGTTGTATTATTGTTGCATAAATTAGTAACAAAATATTGTCGGAGGATGGAAATATCATTGGAGATAGAGAGAGAGACACGTGCAATATCTTCTTGCTCTGACAGGTACACTAGGAATTATACTAACTCGAACAGCGTTAAACAAACAGAGTAGGGTTTTACCTGGCATTGATTGAGTCTGTCTGTCACCATCTGTTCATGTATCAATCAAACTATCTATCTATTTATCAATCTCTCCTTCTCTCTATACATTTATCTGTTCACGTACCTATCAATCTATCCATCGATCTATCTTTCCACATAATTGTTTATCTGTTCATCTATTTATCCCATCTGTTTATTTATCTATCCATCCCTCTGTCTATACATCTATCTCATCTTCTATCCATCTATCTATCCATTCATCTATCAATCCATCTATGCATCGATCTATCTATCGATGAATAGATAGATCGATAGTACAATAAGGACTTTGTCCTCAATAGTGTCCATTTAAAAATTCACAAAGTGGACCACAAGGGTAAACCCATAGCTTTACTATTCAGCTATTAGTGTAAGAGGTTCAGGGCTCAGGAAGGTTGCTTCTTTGGTACCAGCTTTGATTAGCTTCCCAAGTGTGTATTCTGAGATGTCTAAAGGCGTAGAAACTGGATCACTATAAACTTTCTTCATCATAATTCCGTCTCATTTATGGGCATGTTGGTAAACAGATCCTCAACATCCAGAGACGATCTCACGCAACGATGACTGCGACCACTCGTTAAAACTTGAAATCAAAATTCGGAGACTTATGCTTGAAGCAGCATTACAAGTACGGATTTAGCAGAGTGTTGAGTTGCTTACGCGGTCTGTATGTGGGTGGAGATTCTGGCTGATCATAGAAAAGGGTTTGTGGATCTCGACTATCCTATACGTGTGAACAGGCATGGTAATTTTATTAGCTTTAGGCAATGAAGTCCAGACATTTCGGAAATAACTATTTCCACTGATCTTTTTTGTCTTCGTTTTCAGTTTGGCAGTAGTACCCCCTAGTTATCCTTTGGAATTAAAGTTAGTCAAGGATGAGGTTTATTTTCTTATTTCATTCATTCTTTTCGAAGATGGCGTATATTAGTGATTCATCACCTCTTCTCACAAGCATTTATTTTCTCTCAAGACGGTTCAGAGCAGATTTGATCGTGAAACCTCGGTTTCCTGCAGCTGCGTTACTTGTTCTATTAATATATTTTGATTGTAGTCTTTCATCATACATGTAAATGAATATGACAAAAGTGTTAAAGTAATTATTATTGTATGAATCTTCAGTACAATTCTCCTTTACTTAAGAACAGCTTTAATTCGTCTGTTACTAAGAAATGAGTTTCGTTGAACCTGTCAACCTTTTCATATTTTTCCATTTATTATCGTAATTAAAAAAAATCTTGGATTTGGTTTTGGTAGAATGATGCCAGGTCAATTATAAGACCTTTACCCCATAAAAAAGGTTTAAATCTTTGCACCATGGAAATATAAAAGAATACTTGAAAAAAATTCATCCATGACAACACAGGTATTTCATTTCATCACATATTTGATGAGAGATGAAGTGGTGTGTAGTATGCACGTAATTAGGAAGGCGAGTGTGTTCACGTTGGGGTGGAGGGACCCGGTTCTGTGACCAGAAATTCATTCGCAGAAGAGCCGGCGAGAATGTTTACATATTAAAAAAATGAGGTTGTCACAAGTTTTTTTCTCCAGGGGGCGAGGGAGGGCGTTTATGAAAGTGCATCCCAAACTTCTTGACATGGGAGAAAGAACGTACAGGGAATATCAAACAGACAGACAAATACTTGTTATAGACAGAAAATACAGGGAAGAGTAGGAGACTACACTATAAGTATTATTTTGTGAAATCTGGAAAATAAAGAATTTATTAAATGGAATATTTGATTTGCTTTGCTGGCTCTGAAATTTTTATCATGTTAACATAATTGGTAGTCACGGAAAACTAAAGCTTCTGGTAATTTACGATAGTGGAAACCAGAGGATTCATAAAAAGACGGTGGCTCATGATCTGACTTTTATCATTTTGAATGAATCTCATGAAGAATAGAAAATACATATGAAGAACACTCAATGAACAATTAATTTGTTCTTGATATATACATAACGAAAGAAAAAGGAAATATACATAACGAAAAGGCAAGGAAACATTCATATACAGAACTGTTTATTAAACCTTTGTACATATAACGAGTTACAGATTATATATGAAAGAGGTAACAAACAAATGAAAACAGATAAAGACCTTTAAGGCTCATTTTCATAGCATAGTATTGCTATTTAAGTATTGCATAGAACCACTTTCCTCACTTAAGCAAATAATTCTGATAATTACCAACAAGTTCTTTCAAACTACAAAAGCCTCCAAACTCTTTCTCCTTCTATCTCTGCGTCTATTCCTCAGAGAATGAGATATACCGAGAAGACCGCGCTGGCATGATGACCACGTCGACCTTGAATGGTAAAGCAATCCCATCCTGGGTCATTCTGGGCGCTGTGTCCAATTAATTGAGTCTTTGTTGTGGTGTGTCCGAGTATAGCTGAGTCACGACCTTTCACCCCTGTGTACCTCTGGGCCTCAGTAATGACCTTCCAACTCTCATTTCCAATATACCTGTATCATGACCTTCCACCACTGAGAGCCAATGTACTACTGGCATGACCTTCCACCACTGAGTCTATGTACCACTGGCATGACCTTCCACCACTGAGTGCCACTGTACCACTGTAATGACCTGCCACCACTGAGTGCCACTGTAATGACCTTCTACCACTGAGTGCCACTGTTCCACTGTCATGACTTTTCACCACTGAGTGCCACTGTTCCACTGTCATGACTTTTCACCACTGAGTGCCACTGTTCCACTGTCATGACCTCTCACCACTGAGTGTCACTCTACCACTGTCATGACCTCTCACCACTGAGTGTCACTCTACCACTGTCATGTTAAAGCTAGACAAATCACAAAGACAAAGACAAAGTGTGCTAGACAAAGTATGTGTGTGTGTGTTGTCTCTGAACTGTTCATATTCCTGCCTGTGAAGAAACATTGTAATGCTAGGTAATAGGTGCCTCAGGGTGAAAAAACTCTGCCCATTGTTTGTTGACGGCACCGGGAATCGAACCCCGGACCACTTGATTAAGTGTCTAGCTTGCTGTCCACTCAGCCACCGCGCCATGCGGTATGTGTGTGTGTGTTGTCTCTGAACTGTTCATATTCCTGCCTGTGAAGAAACATTGGCCAACTGGAAATAACATTTGCTTCAGTTTCCGATATGGAAACAACATTAATTTATTGAGAAATTGAGAATGGGATGGGCGCGAGGAATCGAAGAAGGAGAATAAAGATTCTGAGTGAATATGAAGGCATGAATGGAAAGAGATATGATTAAATTATATAATTTATCTCTCTCCTCAATACGAGAGGGAGAGAGAGAGAGAGAGAGAGAGAGAGAGGAGAGAGAGAGAGAGAGAGAGAGAGAGAGAGAGAGAGAGAGAGAGAGAGAGAGAGAGAGAGAGAGAGAGTGTGTGTGTGAGACGTAGGTAAAGTAGGTAGGTTAATGTTCAGGAGTGAGCGAGCCTGGCATGACAGAGACCAGAGAGTGTCCTCTGTACTTTGTCTGGTCTAGGTTAGTACAGATGGAGCCACCGGAGGCTGGCCTGGAGGTAAGAGCATGGCATCCTCGACTAACGTAAAACTGGTAATGGACCTCTCCTGGGGTTCATACCCTGACGTGATGTGGAAGAAGGTCCTGATGTCGTGGTAACCTCTTTCAAAATGTGACGTCAGCGTGTGAAGACAAATACACATACACACACAGGTTTTCACCGACTCATGTTCTGATTTTGGTTTTCTTGCATTTCTTGTACATGGGATCATTCTCTCCCATCCACTTAATTTTTTTTTTAAATTTATCTTGGATCTTGGCCATTTCATTCGCATGAGGCCTAAAGGTGTTTGAACAGCTTCTCATAATCTTTTGCTTCACTATGCTTCTCTCTCTCTCTGAGGTCTGTCTCTCTGTCTTCTCTGAGCTCTCTGCCTCTCTGTCTACTCCCAGCACTGTTTATCTGATTCCTTTCAACTGCATCTGCACGTGTAAAATTGAAAGGCAAGAGCCCCTTGGCGTTTTTTGTCCCCCTGGACGATACGGGGGATGGAGCCCTGGCTGTCCAGGTTCGAATCCTTCAGGGGTAAAGAATTTTCTGTTGCATTTTAACTTGCGGACCATTCAAGCTTGACGCATAAATGGTACTCATTTAGATGATGAAGTGTTGTATGGTGATTTGGTGATTTGTATGATTTGTACCCAGCATGATGAAGTGATTTGATAATATATATGTGCCCAAAATGATCACCACGAGCTATCGTGAATTGGGTTAAGGGTCAGAAGACTTCCAATACTTTCGTACAGCCGGTGAGGCCTAGTGGTACAGTACACCTCTATACCAATTGCCATGTACTGGACACGCCAAGGGCGATGGAGCCCTTGCTGGAGCCCGGGTTCGAATCCTTTTGGGGTAAAAAGTTTTCTGAGATATATATATATATATATATATATATATAATATATATATATATATATATATATATATATATATATATATATATATATATATATACACACACTAGCTGTACCCGGCCACGCGTTGCTGTAATTCAGCAATGCATCTGCGTCGCTGAGTCACAGCAACCTTTTACTGTTTTCCAGTCCTCCTCACCATTCCCCCTCTTCCCCGGTCGCTCATCCTCCTAACCATTTCTCATTTCCCCGTCCCCTCGTCCTCCCAACCATTCCCCACTCTCCCGTCCCGTCGTTCTCCCACACCATTCCCCACTCCACTATCCCCTCGTCCTCCCCATCATCTCTCACTTCCCCGTCCCATCGTCCTCTCCACCATTACCCCCTTCCCTGTCCGGTCGTCCTCCCCACAATCCCTCACTCCTGTCCCCTCGTCCTCCCATCCATTCCTCACTCCCTCGTCCGATGCATTCCCAAACGATCTGATGTTCACATCACAAAATTGGGAACATCATATGATCTGATGTTCCCATAACTGAAACATAAGAAAAACAGTTAAAATAACGAAATGAAAAACAGCGAAAAAATAAAAAAAATAAACTGTATCCACGAAATGAACGGTGTCACGGCCACTATGGATCGCAACCGGGTTCTTTGATGGTAGAACCAAAATGATATTATCCGACCCCAAGTCGGTAGTACGCTTTCAAGAAAGTGGCTATGTAGTGCACAAAAAAAGGAGGGATGAACAAAACACTGTTCCTTTCGCCAATGTATTAAATACCTTTCCACCACCGTTAAGTATATATATGTACACCGTCACCATATATAATATATAAAGAACAGATAGGCTATTTCTACACCTATGTACAATCCTTTCGGTCAGAATATCAAACGTGCTCACGTGTAGAGTTCATCAATCCCCAGTATTTCTTAACTGTCCAGTAGCGTCTCCAACCTTACTGGGAAGAACACCGGCGAGTTCACCTATACGTGGGCCAGCCCACTGACAGTGTCAGGAGGTGCCTGTACCCCCACGACCGCTCTCCAGCTACTCGCTGGCAGAGTACTTCAGCCACACGCTGAGCGGGGTCACAATCCAATACAGGGGTAGCGATCCCCTGGCAGCAGTCTCTAGCGACCAGCTAGCATCACTACTCAACAGGCATCTCCCTGTCGTCAGTCTCTTTCCTAAGCCAGTCCCAAAGATACGCCGATCCTTTCAACACTAAAGCACTTGCAGCTACCACACTGCTTCATCGGCGGCGGCTTACTTGGTCGTTTCCAAGACCATGTAGGGAGACTCTGGACTGCCCAAGATGAACTGCCCTCTCCAGCACCGCTGCCCCCAGACATCACCTCTGCGGACACAAAACGTCATCAATGACCTAGCGGTACTGGGAGAATTAGGAAATACCGCTGACCTACTGGGGAGTTGACATTGTGCTCTGTAACACACACTAGGTGGCGCTGGTCTTGATGCGTCACCTCACCAGAGGTCACTCACAACGACCCTTCTGGCTGACCAAGGCAGGAATCTTTAGCCATTTGCATGATTTATATAGCGACTACCAGATGGCATTGTCCATATTACGTACGATTCCCGTGGAGTTCGGGTTCGGACTCGTGAATGGTGCTGGAACACCACCACATTTTTTTCATGTGATTTTACATGTGAGGGAAATCTTCGACACCCCTTTACCGATTGCTTTGAAATTTTCACACATCGCTGCATATGAATAGGAGCGTGTTTTTATATACCTAATATATAGATGCCACACCTGTGTCAGGTAAAAACATACATTTTTGGAAAATAGCGCCCTCTGTTGTACATAATAGCAACATGCATGCTACACTAAATAAGTCACGAATTTCATTTCAATGTTTCCGATTGCATTGATAAATTTTATTTTCATAGATTTCGATTTATTTTATTTTTTACTGAATTATTTTATGTGACATTGTGTTGGAATTGAGCTGTGTTGTTTACCTTACCGTTCACTTCGTAAGTATAAGTATAGATGCCACACCTGTGACAGGTAAAACTATGCTTTTCTTGAAAAACAGCTCCATCTGTTGCAAGTAAGAGCAACACACATGCTTTTCTAAATATAATACCAATTCCATTTCAAGGTTTTTGATTGCATTGATAAGTAGAATTTTATAGATTTTAATTTAATTTTATTTTGATTAAATTATTTTTGTGTGAATTGCGTTGGAATTGAGCTGTGTTATTTAAAATACCATTCATTTTGTGAGTATATTTAATTTTTTTAATTTTTTCATATTTCCATTTCATATTTTAGGTGTTTTTCTTATATTTCAGTGATGGGAACATAAGATCAGTTAATATTCCCAATTTTCTGATGGGGAATATCAGACCATTTGGGAATGCATTTATTTATTTTTTTATTTATTTTTTTATTTATTTTGTATTTATATATATATACAAGAAGGTACATTGGGATTGTGAGGATACATAATATGGCAGTTACAATCTTGTAAAGCCACTAGTACACGCAGTGTTTCGGGCATCGAAAGAGATAGTGGGGAATGGTGGGGATGATGAGGAGACGGAAGTGAGAGACGATGAGGTAGACGAGGGGAAAAGGAAGGGGGTAATGGTGGGTAAGAACTAGGGGACGGGGGGTTTCGAGATGGCGGGGACGAGGGGATGGGGGAATGGAGAACGGTGGGGAGAGCAAAGGGACAGGGGAGTCCTGCATATAGTCCTGGAGACCATTCAGGCTTGTTCGCATTTGTGTTCCTCACGTGTGCTCCAAAGAATGAGGTGATTTGATAAAATACCATGCCAAGATTACCAACCGAGTAACGGCGGGGGATGGAAATAGCCTCGG
>NC_091172.1:36287347-36377347 GCF_040958095.1 Procambarus clarkii
GACATTGGGACTATAAGAATTTTTGGAGTCGGTACAGACTACCTGTAGGAGGCTCCTTGACACAGACTTACCTGTTCCAACTCTCTGATCCAAGGCTACCTGGCGCACCTGAACATCAAAGAGAGCGAAATGCGGCACAACCATCAATCCCTCTTCCACTGATGGGATTTCCTGCTCACTGGGTTCTTAATCCTGCTATCTCCAGGTACACACTACCAATAGTCGTTGGTAATTATCTTATAGCTCAGGTGTATGTGGTTGTGGGTGAGAGTTTGTGCTCACCTAGTTGTGTTTTGGGGGGTTGAGCTCTCGCTCTTTAGGACCCCCCCCTCTAAACTCTCAATCAGTCAACTGACATTTTTACTCCACACACACACACACACACACATGGTTAGAGAAACAGACAAAATTAGAGAAGATTCAGAGGTATGCCACCAAACTTGTCCCAGAGCTGAGAGGTATGACCTACAGGGAAATGTTACGGGAATTAAACTTTAGACCCTGAAGAACAAAAGTTAGGGGAGACATGATCACCACCTACAAAATTCTCAAAAGTATTGACAGGGTGGACATAAATAAACTATTTATCATAAGTGGAACTCGAACAAGGGGACACAGGTAGATAGCGCCCAGTGGGCTCTGGAAACTCTATACCAGTTGATTGACAGTTGAGAGGCGGGACCAAAGAGCCAAAGCTCAACCCCCGCAAGCACAAATAGTGAGTGCAGGTGGAAACTTAGTACTAAATGAGCCAAAGATATTATAAATAATTTTTTCAGTGTCAAGCTAGTTAACAAATGGAATGCATTAGGCAGATACGTGGCGGAAGCAGACTCCATACTCAGTTTCAAATGTAGATGAAATAGAGCCCAATGGCTCAGTGACCTGTACACCAGTTGATTGACAGTTGAGAGGTGAGACGAAAGAGCCGAAACTCAACCTCTGCAAGCACAACTAGGTGAGTACACACAAACGCCTAATGACACAAACATATTCCCATATTATACTTTACATTTCAATAGTTACATTTTAAATATATACAGACAAGCCAAAATATTTTTCCAAATAAAATATCATACTCCTTGGAATTGACTCAGCCAAGTAAACCATTACACATAATTTGCATAAACTCTAAAGACGGTAATATCAAAGCTCAATTCACCCTGAATTAAAATTCGGATAACGTTTGAGACAGACCATATACTGACGGATCACTCAATACAGCTACAGGGAGAGCAGGCAGTGCTGTTATTGCTCATCAGCCCGATAGCAGGACAATTCAAAGGGAACATTCGAATTAGTAACTGGGCATCTATAATGCAAGCCGAGTTGGTAGCAATACTGGTAGCACTCAAAATTATTGACAAACTGAAGTAGACAGATTAATTATTTCCGACTCCCTTTCCTCACTACGAGCAATAAACAGTTTGCAATCAATTAATAACGTGCTTGTTTTGGAAGCTAAATCTATATGAATACTTAGCGAGAGGGTAAATATAAAATGTTGTGGATTCCTTCTCACATTGGCCTGCAGGAACATGACAAAGTTGACGCCCCTTGCTAAGGCTGCAGTAAATAAAGACAGTATGAACGGAATTTCGAGTTATCAAAAGGTCCAAAAATTAAAGTGTCATTAGAAGAGAACTCCTGGGTGGATTTGAAGAAAGTAGAACGTGCAAACTGGAACTAGCAGGTCCATTGTTCATCACAATGAAATGTGTGAAGTAAAAACATGTATATGGGGCAAGTAACAAGTAGACTAACAGATGTGCACAGCTTGTATAAGACTTGGCTACAAGTATCTCTGGCAGTTCGGCTTGTATAGGGATCTAGATGAAGTAAAGTGTAAAGTGTGTGGACAAAGACAGGGACACACACTAGAGCACTATATTTTGGATTGGTGTAAAATTGAGCCAATTAGAGATAAATCTAAGCTCACACTGTATGATATGGCACCTATCTTATTACCATGGATAAATTACCTGAAATCCTTGCACTGTATCCATATTCGCTTCCAGTAGATAAATGACATATGAGATAAAGAAACAAGTAGTGTATTATGAAGACTAATAATAAACAGAAGCTATCCTATGACTATCTCCATTGGTCAAACTATTATGTATTAGCGATAAGACCTACCATTAATGTATAATGACTTACTGCAAATGTATAGCTCTTGAAATAGCACTTTATAACTAGCTGACATTGTAACTATAAGGTGTGAGGGATAGATGAAATATTTTTATGTAATAATTTAAGATGAGGTCTGATAAAGACCTTTTGTGCCCTCTGTAATGTTTTTTGCGCTACCGCTCAAAGATTGGAATGGGGTACACAATAAACTAGCCGCCTCCGGCGGCATCAATCAATAAAAAAACTGATATAAGAGATCAACCGGTGGGAGGGCCTCTCCTAACGGTATGAAAGGAAAAATTTCCTAATAAGCGACGTAAATAAAGAGTGAAATTAATAAAGAATATAAGAAATCATTTACGAATGCTAGACTTTGTAGGGTACCCGGCTGATCCCGGGTCACTGTCCCCCAGTCCTCCCCTTCTTCTCCAGCTTTCTCACCTCTCACCACTTTCCTTTCCTATTCTCTCTCTCTTATGCGCTCCACCTTTCTACCCTCTTTTCTTTATCGCTATTTCTCCTAATCTCTTTTGCCTTTTGGCCGACTATCTCACAGTCTGTCTATCTGTCTGTCTATCTCTCTCTCTCTCTCATATGTCATTTATAAAAATAATACAACAGTATACCATTGGGGGTTTAGGTGGTCTGCCGGAAGGAGGACCCTATAGGGGTGCGAAATATTAAATAAATATAACAGTTACACGTTTCCTTTGAGAAATGAAATGAGTTTGAGAAAGCTTTTGAAGGTGCGGGGAAGAGAAGGTCATTATTAAGGGTAAGCGCCAAACCATTACGACTAAATAGCACTTGGAAGGGATCACGATAAGGATTTGGGATGGGACGGGGAGGAAGGAATAGTGCCCAAGAGGATCGTTTGATTTATGCTTGTATGGTGGTTAAAGCAAAAATAGTTCAAAATTTATGATAATTTCGCTAACATAACTGAATAATTTATCAAGGTCAGTGAATATTATATATATATATATATATATATATATATATATATATATATATATATATATATATATATATATATATATTTATATATAAAATATATAATATATATATCTATATGTGCGAACAAGCCTGAATGGCTTGATATATATATATATATATATATATATATATATATATATATATATATATATATATATATAAAATATATATATATATACATATAGATATATATCAAGCCATTCAGGCTTGTTCGCACATATAGATATATATATTTTATATATAAATATATATATATATATATATATATATATATATATATATATATATATATTTATATATAAAATATATATATCTATATGTGCGAACAAGCCTGAATGGCTTGATATATATCTATATGTATATATATATATATTTTATATATATATATATATATATATATATATATATATATATATATATATATATATATATATATATATATATATATATTTATATATAATTATTATATATATTATAAAAAATACAAAAATACACACAAAATAATTAAATCAAAATTATCGACTGTTGAAAGACTGTTGACATGGCTCAAGGGTTACCTGAGAAATAGAACCGCCTCAGTTCTTTTCAAGGGGGTCAAAAGTAAACTTTGTGCACATTTTGAGTTGGGTACACCCTAGGGTGGAGTGCTAAGTCCTACATTGTTCAATGTTCAGAGGCACAAATTAACAATTGGTATTCCCACACTACCTGACGAAGCCGTCATTTGTTATGCCGATGACATATGCATTGTTGCAAATTCCCAAACTAGATTGCAAGCTCTACTTGATTCATTCGCTGCCAACAGCATTCAACCTGGTCTTGTTATCTCTATAACTAAATCTATAGTTCTCCATCCCCAAGAGTAAACTCATGTACCTATAACTTTCAAGGTCAACAACCAGAACATTGAAACGTGTAGGCAGCACAAATACCTTGGAGTTGTTATTAACAGGGACATTGTAAATGATCTACACCGTATGTTAAAAGAAAGACTAAAACAATTGAAAACACTTACTGGTAAGAATATTGATATCAATATTAAATATGTTAGACTATTCTATATGATGTTTGTTAGATTTCTTGTTGATTATAATGCTTTTATAATTAATTTCCTCTCCTCTATGTTGGACAAACTTGAAGTAGTACAGAATGAAGCCATGAGGATAATTCTTGGTGCCCCAAGATGCACAAGAATCATCAACATGCGGGATAAACTGAAGCTTCCAACCATACTAGAGAGAATCCTGCAAGTCAATACTACCTTTTGCCTTAAATACCTTCCATATGTTCCCTCATTGTGTTCCTGTACAAATCTAGTGGTAGACCTCAGGGGTCTGGTGTGTGTAGAAGTACAAGGTGGTAGAAACGGTCACGGTGCCTCCATACATTGTGTGTGTGTGTGCGTGTGTGTGTGTGTGTGTGTGTGTGTGTGTGTGTGTGTATTTATGTGAAAACAAATTAAAATTATCGTTGATTGACAGTTGAGAGGCGGGCTGAAAGAGAAGAGCTCAATCCCCGCATGCTCAACAAGGTGAATACAACTAAGTGAATAAACATCACATACACACAAGAAAAACACACATACATAACATCAGCAGCGGCAGAAAAATATTCTACACATCGAAGCTAACAAAAGCCTCCAGGTCAACGACATCAATATCATGCTCTCCTCCCAAAACATCTCCATCACCATCAAAATCAACAAACATAGACTTCTTCTTCCTCGTCTATCTACATTGGCTTCCATTCTGCCATCTTTGTTGCTAGATTTCGTAGTTCCTTTTCCGGTTTACAGAAATAGCAAGTCTTGAAACTAGTGTTCTTCAAACAGTTTTATTAACCCTGTTGTTTCTTGATCGTGTGCCAGTTCCGTGTTGTTCTCCAATCACTTGTCTCCTAGCTCTTGTTCTCCAATCGTGTGTAAGTTCTCTTTTTTTCTATAGCTTACCAGTTCCCCTGTGTTCTTCCAACACTTGCCCGATCCCCTTTGTTCTTCCAAAACTTGCAAGTTTCCCTTTGTTCTTCCAAAACTTGCAAGTTTCCCTTTGTTCTTCCAACATTTGCCTGTTTTCGTTTGTTTTTTCAATACTTGCCAGTTCCCTGTTGTTCTTCCAATATTTGCCTGTTCCCCGTTGTTCTTCCAACACTTGCCAGATCCTCTTTGTTCTTCCAAAACTTCCTAATTCCCCGTTGTTCTGCCAACACTTGCCAGTTCTCGTTGTTCTTAAACACCTGCCAGTTCTCCGTTATTCTTTTAAAACCTGCCAGATCCCGTTGTTCTTCCAACACTTGCCACTTCTCCGTTGTTCTTCCAACACTTACCAGTTCTCCGAGGTTCTTCCAACACTTGCCAGTTCCCTGTTGTTCTTCACACGCTTGCCAGTTCTAAGTTGTTCCTCAAACACTTGCCAGTTCTAAGTTGTTTTTCCAACACTTGCCAGTTCCTCGTTGTTCTTCACACACTTTCCAATTTGTCGTTCTTCCCGCTATGCCTACCTCTGCCTGTGTTCCCTCCTTCGTTCACTTTCTCTTTTAACGCAAATACATTGACTTTATTTACATTCATGTATTCGTTTGGTTTCGTTGTTGGCCTTTTCAAATTTCCTTCGTTCGTGTTGGTTTGTTTGGGTAAACGGGGGAAAAGAGAGAGAGAAAGAGAGAGAGAGAGAGAGAGAGAGAGAGAGAGAGAGAGAGAGAGAGAGAGAGAGAGAGAGAGAGAGAGAGAGAGAGAGAGAGAGAGAGAGAGAGAGAGAGAGAGAGAGAGAGAGAGAGAGAGAGAGAGAGAGAGAGAGAGAGAGAAAGAGAGAGAGAGAGAGAGACGTGGAACAGAGAGACAACTTAGGAATTGAAGTACTTGTAGGGAAAGAGGGAAGAGACAGAAATCGATGCAAGCAAAAAAAAAATAAAATAAAAAAATTGTGATACAAATTATGCATGTGAGATCTGGATAAAAGAATTGGTTGTCGACCGGACTTTATACTATGTACAGACTTTAAATATGCATGCACGTGAGACTCACACACAATCCTATGTTCACACACACACAGGCGGGCATATACACACACGCGCGCTCACACACACACACACACACACACACACACACACACACACACACACACACACACACACACACACACACACACACACACACACACACACACACACACACACACACACACACACTAGGGGCCTCGTAGCCTGGTGGATAGCGCGCAGGACTCGTAATTCTGTGGCGCGGGTTCGATTCCCGCACGAGGCAGAAACAAATGGGCAAAGTTTCTTTCACCCTAAGTGCCCCTGTTACCTAGCAGTAAATAGGTACCTGGGAGTTAGTCAGCTGTCACGGGCTGCTTCCTGGGGTGTGTGTGTGTGGTGTGGGGGAAAAAAAAAAGTAGTTAGTAAACAGTTGATTGACAGTTGAGAGGCGGGCCGAAAGAGCAAAGCTCAACCCCGCAAAAACACAACTAGTAAACACACACTGAAGGATAGACTGGGAGAACAAGGAACTGCAGGGAGGAGAGGATACATGGAGAGCCATACTAATGGAGGTGGCGACAAGAAACTTTCTAAGCCAACATGTCAGGGAACCCACTGTTATGAGAGGAAACGATGAACCAGCGAGACTCGACCAAGTCTTCACTCTGAATGACTCCAACATAAGGGAAATTGACTTCGAGGCCCCTATAGGAATGAACGATCACAGTGTACTGACGTTTGAGTATCTGGTCGAAGAAGGGCTAAAGTACTCGAGAAAGGGAAATGAAAGCAAAAGGCTAGCATTCCGTAGGGGAAATTACGAGGAGATAAGAAAATTCTTAACATATATTACACAGGAGTCAAAGCTAAGGGGAAAGACGGCACAGGACCTGATGGAATATATCACGCAGAAGTGCAAGGAGGCAGCTGAAAAGTTTATCCCAGCCCAAAAGGTAAAAAATGAAAAGCAGATGAGAAATCCATGGTTTAATCAGAGATGTAAGCTAGCTAAGCAACAAAGTAAAAGAACGTGGAGAAACTATAGAAATAACAGGACACATGAGAGCAGAGGTTACCAGAGAGCTAGGAATGAATACGTCAGGGTGAGAAGAGAGGCAGAAGGGCAATATGAAAACGACATAGCAAGCAAGGCTAAGACCCGACCCAAATTGAAAAACTAGGAAGTCTTCACATTAGAGCAAGGAGAAGTTCCAGAGATAAGAGAAGGAATAATTACCAGGCACCACTAGAGGAATTTGAGATTACCAGTAGAGATGTAAGGAAGCTTTTGCTAGAGTTGGATGTGATAAAGGCTATGGGCCCAGATGGAATATCACCATGAATACTAAAGGAAGGAGCAGAAGCACTGTTCCTGCCACTCTCCATGGTGTATAACAAATCATTGGTAACAGGTGAACTGCCAGAAATTTGGAAGGCGGCAAGCGTAGTGCCGATATAAAAGAGGGGGGATAGACAGGAGGCACTGAACTACAGGCCAATGTCCCTAACTTGCATACCATGCAAGCTAATAGCGAAAATTGTGCGTAAAAAGCTAGTCGAACATCTGGAGCAAATTTTTTTTTTGAGATATATACAAGAGTTGTTACATTCTTGTACAGCCACTAGTACGCGTAGCGTTTCGGGCAAGTCCTTAATCCTATGGGGTCTGGAATACGATCCCCGCCGCGAAGAATCGTTGTTACAACCAAGTACACATTTTACTGTTGCGTTAAACAGAGGCTACAGTAAAGGATTTGCGCCCAGTAAATCTTCCCCGGCGAGGATACGAACCCATGACAAAGCGCTCGCGGAACGTTAGGCGAGTGTCTTACCACTACACCACGGAGACTGTAACAGCAGATGCAAAAATGAACTTAATGTCAAAACACCAACATGGTTTCAGGGATGGCAACTCATGCCTCATAGGATTAATTGAATTCTACGATCAGGCAACAAGAATCAGACAAGAAACAGAGGGGTGGGGCAGACTGCATATTTTTGGATTGCCAGAAAGCCTTTGACACAGTGCCACACCAGAGACTAGTGGAAAGCTGGAGATGCAGGCAGGAGCGAAAGCTGGAGATGCAGGAAGGAGTGAAAGGGAAGGTACTCCATTGGATAAGGGAGTACCTAAGTAACACAAGGCAGCAAGTCACTGCTGGGTGAGGTCTCAGATTGGCGAGACGTCACCAGTGGGGTCCCGCAGGGTTCAGTCCTTGGACCCATACTGTTTTATATATATATGTAAATGATTCTATATATGGTATAGAATCATTCATCTCATTGTGTGCTGATGATGCAAAAATTATGAGGAGGATTAAGGCGGAGGAAGACAGAATGAGACTAAAAGATGACCTAGACAGACTGTATGAATGGTCCAACAAATGGCTACTAAAGTTCAACCTAAAGTTGGGTATAAACTGTCATGTTATGTCCAGATCAAGTGAAGTCTTCAGCCGTCACTGAAGATGACCAACGCCGTCACTGAAGATGACCAACGCCGTCACTGAAGATGATCTACGCCGTCACTGAAGGGGATCAACCCCATCACTGAAGGGGATCATTATTATAATTTAAGAAGTCCAGCACCATCAAGGAAGAGGGCCAACACCATCAGTAATGAGATCTAACACCATCAAGAAAGACAGTCAACATATTAAAACAAATTAAGAACAAGAAGAACATATCGTATTCACTCCAGAGTCCTTCAGGTCCCCAGAATAACGTGATGGTCTTAGCTTGAACAGATCCAGCGTACTGAGATTACTTTTCACCCAAACTGTTCGTTCCATGAGTACCAGAGCTGTTAAGGGTAATCGCCTGCCATTAGGACGGGCGAAGAGCAATATTAACCAATTTTCAAAAGAATGCTCGGCTAAGCATTCTTTATTTCTTGTCGTTAAAGTCATCATGGGTACTCTGTGAGTATCTGAGCCTTGTGGGTACTCTGTGAGTATCTGAGCCTTGTGGGTACTCTGTGAGTATCTGAGCCTTGTGGGTACTCTGTGAGTATCTGAGCCTTGTGGGTACTCTGTGAGTATCTGAGCCTTGTGGGTACTCTGTGAGTATCTGAGCCTTGTGGGTACTCTGTGAGTATCTGAGCCTTGTGGGTACTCTGTGAGTATCTGAGCCTTGTGGGTTCTCTGTGAGTATCTGAGCCTTGTGGGTACTCTGTGAGTATCTGAGCCTTGTGGGTTCTCTGTGAGTATCTGAGCCTTGTGGGTACTCTGTGAGTATCTGAGCCTTGTGGGTACTCTGTGAGTATCTGAGCCTTGTGGGTTCTCTGTGAGTATCTGAGCCTTGTGGGTACTCTGTGAGTATCTGAGCCTTGTGGGTACTCTGTGAGTATCTGAGCCTTGTGGGTTCTCTGTGAGTATCTGAGCCTTGTGGGTACTCTGTGAGTATCTGAGCCTTGTGGGTACTCTGTGAGTATCTGAGCCTTGTGGGTTCTCTGTGAGTATCTGAGCCTTGTGGGTACTCTGTGAGTATCTGAGCCTTGTGGGTACTCTGTGAGTATCTGAGCCTTGTGGGTACTCTGTGAGTATCTGAGCCTTGTGGGTACTCTGTGAGTATCTGAGCCTTGTGGGTACTCTGTGAGTATCTGAGCCTTGTGGGTACTCTGTGAGTATCTGAGCCTTGTGGGTACTCTGTGAGTATCTGAGCCTTGTGGGTACTCTGTGAGTATCTGAGCCTTGTGGGTACTCTGTGAGTATCTGAGCCTTGTTGGAACTCTGTGAGTATCTGAGCCTTGTGGGTACTCTGTGAGTATCTGAGCCTTGTGGGTACTCTGTGAGTATCTGAGCCTTGTGGGTACTCTGTGAGTATCTGAGCCTTGTGGGTACTCTGTGAGTATCTGAGCCTTGTTGGAACTCTGTGAGTATCTGAGCCTTGTGGGTACTCTGTGAGTATCTGAGCCTTGTGGGTACTCTGTGAGTATCTGAGCCTTGTTGGAACTCTGTGAGTATCTGAGCCTTGTGGGTACTCTGTGAGTATCTGAGCCTTGTTGGAACTCTGTGAGTATCTGAGCCTTGTGAGTATTCTGTGAGTATCTGAGCCTTGTGGGTACTCTGTGAGTATCTGAGCCTTGTAGGTACTCTATGAGTATCTGAGCCTTGTAGGTACTCTATGAGTATCTGAACTTGTAGGTACTCTATGAGTATCTGAGCTTGTAGGTACTCTATGAGTATCTGAGCTTGTAGGTACTCAATGAGTATCTGAGCTTGTAGGTACTCTATGAGTATCTGAACCTTGTGGAGGCAGGGGTAAGACTTTAGAAGACAGATTTTAATTGGGACACCAGAGTGGGCCGAGTGGGATTACAAGAGACCAAAGAAATCAGGCTTATGTGTTCACTCAGAGATATTACTCTGGGGAGAAAGACAGTTATGTTTGGGCACTGCTTACCTAAAGGAGGAGAGGGAAGATGGAAGAGAGGACAGGGAAGAGGGAAGAGAGAAGATAGAAGACAGAAGAGGGAAGAGGGGAGACGGAAGAGGGAAGAGGGAAAATTGGAGAGGGAAAAAGGGAGAGAGGTGAGAAAAGACGGAATAGAAAACAGGGAAGAGAGCAGAGAGAAGAAGGAAGAGGGGAGAGGGCATAGGGATGAGAGAGAGAAGAGGGAAGAGGGGTCAAGGGATAGCGAAGAGTTAAGAGGAGAGAGGGGGATAGGGAAAATGGAAGAGGAGAGAGGGAAGACGGGAGAGGAAAGAAGAGAGAGGGTGATGTGACAGAATTAGGGAGGAAAATGCTATGTATTTGTTGTGATATTTTGAATAATTATCGTATTGGAAATTTAATTAAGAAAATGGCAACGCTTCTTCGAATATTTTTTTTTTTATGAAAAAATGTAAACTAAAATGAAATAATTTCTTCTCCAACCTTAGCAATAAGGATTCTTGCTTTGGAAATATTTTCCTCTGTTGTTGCGATGTCTGATAATAATTAATTTCAGCCAATTTGTTATATTTTGAATAATTGTTAGCTAATACTTTCTCGCTTCCCTTATTAGTGTGAAACACTTCACTTTCCATTCAAAAATAGTGGTAGACACTATTGACACTGGAGCGGGCCACGCACTAATTATTATTCCATGTTACCTTTACTGGCGAGTTATTTTCATTCACAGGAAATTCCAAAATTACTCTTAAATTCCACATATATTTCTTGTAAACATTCAAAAGTAATTAAACAATAAATTTACTGCTAGAGTCGAACTGTTGCTCTACTGTAACTTTATTTATAATTTTCGTTAATGAGAAAATCCATAGGAGCTGAGACGAGGATTCGAACACTTGAGCTGGGTGTTCCCAGGCTCACGCTCCAGTTGTCTAGACCACATCTAGACCACATCTAGACCACGTGGTATAGTCATGCATACTAGTAGTTCTCGTCTACATCAAAACTTGATGTTATTTTGGTGTTTATTTTGACTAGGCCATGTCGTGGTCTAATCGTCAAAAGCGTGTGCTTGGGAACACCCAGGTTCGAACCCTCATCACGGCTCCTACAGATTTTCTCATTGATGCGGTCACGTTAGTGTGATTACTCTTTGTGTATTCTCGTTAATCTTAAGTTATAATGACTTGACCGTCGAGCCGCAGTGATTAACGAATTCTCCTACGATAATCCTGCAGCAAACATGATTTCACCATCATGCCACGACTTGAACGTTGTGAACCAAAGGCGTTTTTATATTATATTAATCCAAAATTGTATTCCTAATTCATTCATTTAAATTAACGGAAGATTACTCTGAAGGATAAATTAAAAGCGCACGGAATATTACTCGTAATTATTAAAATCCAAGATAAATCCACTATGCTGCCAACAATGTAACAACCCGGCTATTATATAAGATGTTCTGATGTTCTCTTCATCTAATGTGGCACAATACTGATGTTTGCTAAGTGTGTTGCGTTACTCAACACGTCCTCGCTTACGCCCGTCGCTTATTCACTCAGAGGCGACATATGCAACAATTCACAAAAAATATTTATTTACTATTCCTTGCTTTAAATGTCAGCTCTAATGACCTCCCTTTGTTCTGGTCCTGATTTCATTTCTACCCTCCTGATCAAATTCAAGTACAAGGCTATGATGATTAAAATAATAGGAGTTTAAACTTTTTTCGGTAACGAATCCAGGGCTACGTGTATTGGTCCACTACTAGTATATGTAAAACAATAAATTCCCTAACCATAACAAAACCTTGTGTGGTATTAGCGACGTGCGATCATCTAAGCTCATACAACAACCGAACTACTTACCCGATACATCTTCCTTCACAATCAAAAGCCATCCATCCACCCCCGAATAAGAACTAACTCTCGTAAGACAGGCATTCTCGGATCTGTGGGTCGTCATGGAATAATAATAACAATAATAATAATAATAATAATAATAATAATAATAATAATAATAATAATAATAATAATAATAATAATAATAAGTAAATAATAATAATAAGTAAATAATAATGACAAGGAAATCCACAAAGACTATAGGTGGGCACTAATCTACGACCCCGGCATTGCCAGCCACATACTCTGCCACTAGACCACCGTTGACAAGTTAAAGTCATACAACCGGATTTCTACTAAAATCATATGACGTCTGGAGGCCCATACTGACGCCATGAAGCGACTGGCAATGCTGGGGTTACCTGGGTTCGCGTCCACCTATTGTCCTAGTGGACTTTCTCGTCGATTTATATCACGTTAATGGGATTTCTGTGTGTTAAAATTAATAATAATAATAATAATAATAATAATAATAATAATAATAATAATAATAATACCAATAATAATAATAATAATAATAATAATAATAATAATAATAATAATAATAATAATACCAATAATAATAATAATAACAATAATAATTATAGTGCAAAGAAATTACAATGGCGTGATATATCAAAGAGAAAATCATTTGAGGTAATGAGGTGACATGAACCAGTGTTCTAGTGATTTCACTCTCGGCCACGATAGAACAAAACGTTGGTTCGTATCATCTCACTGCCTCAAATGATTTTCTCATCGATATATCATGATATATCGATGATTGTGATCTGTGTGATTTGTTTGCGCTATTTTTATTATAATAATTATTATATTAAGAAATTACTGTATTATAACTTCTTATTATAATAAGGAATTACACCATTACGCACTCTCCTGAATGCTTTGTGAAGGACTAGTGTGATTAGGACGAGACTATACATGTCAACGTATAATAATAATAATAATAATAATAATAATAATAATAATAATAATAATAATAATAATAATAATAATAATAATAATGATAATAATAATAATAATAATAATAATAATAATAATAATAATAATAATAATAATAATAATGAAAAGCAACCATTAACGCATAAGTTATGGAGTTGTAGAGGCACTTGGTAAAGAGTGCTCCTCCACAACGCAGGGTTACGTAATTACCTGAAGGTCGCCTTGAGTCGGTAGTCTTCCTAGGGTGTTGCCGTATGCGATACTAAGCTCCGGAGGTAAATTTCGTTGGGATCGGAGATTACTGCCAGAAAGCTGAAATAAGCCTGAAGTATGACGGGTGAAGCATAGGAGGTATGCTCAGCTCGGCGCTGTTGTCTTCTGTGCTCGAGGCGTGTGGGGTTAGCATACGACTCTGGAACAGAACCAAGCCATCTTCCTAATAGAACGTTGCATTTTGACGTATACTCTATCTCAAGCCAAAAATCGTCGTACAAGAAAATGGGAGCGGTTCGCGAAATTTACACGGTCCCGTTTCCAGTTTTGGGTCCTCTGGTAGGTTAGGTTAAGGGTACATAAGTAACACAGTTTCTGGACGTTGGGAAATCTTAGAAGAACGGGCTAAGAGAAGATAATTACCATTAGGTATAACCTGAAGGAGGGAAATGCTTCTGCCGCCGAACAATCTAAATGTGGTTTAGATAAGCACTTCCTCCACGGAGTGCTTATAAAAACGTCGGAAATCTCAGGAATTTAAGGAATAGAGAAAGTAAAATAACATGAATATTGTTCTTGGGCCCTACCTTAAAATATAAGTAAAGAACGCAGCATGGTACAGCTCAGGAAAATTAACAAAAACCAGTCAAAAATGGAGGACCTTCAAATAAATAAACGAAAAAGACAAAGACAAAATCAAAGAAGCAGCCACTTAGAACAATAATTTAACTTCCTGGAAAATAAATACTGGACGATGATATCACAGCACACAGAATACTCTACAAAGTTTTTTAACATATGTCACACTAAAAGAATATTAATGACGCGGACCAAGAGCTGGTACGAAAAATGTTTTCCTCAACGAGGACTGGAATGGGACCTTCAGCGGAGCCTGGACAAACAGACGGACCTCAGGAACTGTTTAGAGAACAAGGAACGGCTGGGTGGGTTATAAGGCGGTAACAGTATCAGAAGAAAATTACCTAAAAAACTGTTCCAATGAAACAGCCATTGAGGAAATGGAAGGGTATTGTGGGATGCTTGATGAAAGGATGGGCATAAAGGGGAGTGTCAAAAACAAGGAACAAGGTATTATATGGGTAATTAAGCTACAAGTTAGACATTAAGCATAGCAGCAGGGCCGTGGAGCCTGGTGAGGATATACTATATTGGGAAAACAAGTCAGAAAATGGACCTGAAAGGATGTACCAGGAACAAGCAACAGGTGGCTACAGATGCATCTAGGTTAAAGAATGTTAGTTTTTGCTGGAAAAGAGACTAAATTTGTAGAAGAGGCTGCTGAAAGAAATGAAAGGTTGCTTGAGTAACTAGGGCCCAAACCACAAATTTCTTTCTCTCAGAGGATCGAAAAAGACAGCAAAAGAAGAAAAACAAAAAAAAATTAAAATAGGATACAAATTCAAACGAGAAAATATAAGGACGAGAAAATATGATAGAATTTTTTTAAGAAAAATATGAAAAAAGGCCTATTTGACCGTTACTGGAAGATGCACCGGGCGTATATCCCTGAGAATGGAAAATGGTCTGGATTTTTTTTGTCAATATCACGAACACTCAAGCGGATTCTCTAGAACAAAGCAGATGAAACTCTGAATCTGTTCGAAATATTTATCATTAACGAAATTTATGTAATATTACAAAAAACATTTACATAAAGTAAAAAGTGAAAATTAAATAATAATAATAATTCTACTACTAATAAACTACAACTACTTTACTACTACTACACCACTTCTACTTTAGTACCACAACTTCTACCACTACTAATAGTACTGCTCAACTACAACAACTAATAATAATTATAATAATGATAGGAGCAATAATACAATAACATTTTTAACAATAAAAATTTATTTACTTTCCCAAAATAATCCAACTAACAAGCAGAAATTCAGAGTAACAGCTGAAAACTAAATATTAAGGGCGCGCGTCTAATGCCCCACTAAGCTGAGAAGTAATTTTCATCAACTTTTTTTTAACGAGAGCAAGTGAAACATTAAATTGTAGCAACCTTGCATGCTGAAGGGATTGCAGCATTCGCATAATCCAGAGCGTGCAGCAGCAACAGCATCAGCAGCCAGGAAAAGGAATGAAAGACGCCACACAAAACTCTCCCGGCATAATATTCTCATTACAGAATTGCTCAGAGCTACGTAATGCATCTTACCAAGAAGAAAGGGTAGAAGGAGAGAGTGAGGGGTGGAGGTGGAAATGGGAGGGATCGAGAAGGGACAAAGAGGGAGGGAGGGGGGCAAAGAGGAAGTGGGCGGGAGAGCAGGAGGAGGGCGCGGGAGGAAGGTAGTGTAGGGGGGGAATGTTGGAGGGATTAAGCAAAGGGAGTGGCAGTGAGAGAGGGACGGGGGGAAGCCGGAGGGTGAAATGCGCGTTCATTAGAACTAAGGCTTGCTGCAAAAGTTTGCTGGTGATCATTAAAGCACTACCCGGGCAGTGACCCATTAAGAGAGAGAGAGAGAGAGGCAGACAGACAGAGAGAGAGAGAGAGAGAGAGAGAGAGAGAGAGAGAGAGAGAGAGAGAGAGAGAGAGAGAGAGAGAGAGAGAGAGAGAGAGAGAGAGAGAGAGAGAGAGAGAGAGAGAGAGAGAGAGAGAGAGAGAGAGAGAGAGAGAGAGAGAGAGAGAGAGAGAGAGAGAGAGAGAGAGAGAGAGAACACAATTCAATACTTGCCGAAAATGGAGAGAAATAAATATTCACAGTTTCTTTCGAGTGTTGAAAAAATCTAACGAATATTATTCGTTATAATATATTCCCAAAGGAAAAGATTTTAAAAGTTGATGCAGGGCTGCGTAAGTAGTGAAAGATGTTCTGCTCCGCACAGAGGCTGGGAACACAAACATCTTCTAACTTATTGGGTTGTCTGTTTGTGTTCCTTTGACGATAACTTTGTACCCCAAGACTGCGTTGAGCTCAGCTGATGAGGTAAACAAAAGCAGAGTGTTGTCCTCTGTGAGAGCTCCTTTCCTAGCCATCTGAGCTCCAAAGCCCTCTGTCGAAGTTCCTCTTGTGGCCGGCTGAAGTGAAGTGTCAAGCCTTTCTATTTTAATTGGCCATCTACCTAAGCTATGACTTTAGGCCTATGCGTAGTTTCACTTGATTGACCTTCAAGAGATTTATAATTAATCGTAGCGTGCTGATAAAGGTCCAGAGGAAATACCAAATGAGCACATAAACACCTAGATAGGGGGAGAGTATAAATATATATATTTACAAAGAATAAAAGAGACCATGCAAGATTATTAATCACTCAGTGAGGATCCCATACGTTCTTCCTGTACCTTCATATATATGCAAGAAATATCGAGATAGCAGAAGTCTCACAAATATTACTTTTCATATATAAAGATCAACAATAGACACCTTAGTCTAGAAAAATTTAAATTAGATGGCTGTCCATTCAGGCAAGATCATCATCAAAGACACATAGATATATTATTTGAAATTTGAACTACATAGTTACCCTGTATTCACTCAAATAGGATATAGGACACTAGGATTTATTAATCGAAGCGTTAGTAACAAGACACCTGGTGCTGTTCTTCAGCTATATTAGGTTATAGCTTTAGCCTCTGGTTAGGCCCCATTTAGATTAAGCAGTTCAGTTTTGGTCGCCGTACTATTGAATGGATATAAATTCACTTGAACGTGTCCAGCGTAGGATGACAAAGTTAATTCCCCAAATTAGAAACCTGTCATATGAAGAAAGATTAACAAAGCTTAAATTACATTCACTGGAAAGGCGAAGAGTTAAGGGGGACATGATAGAGGTTTACAAGTGGATGAATGGACATAACAGGGGGGATATTAATAGGGGTATTAAAAAATATCAACACAAGACAGAACACGAAACGATGGGTATAAATTGGATAAGTTTAGATTTAGGAACGACTTGAGTAAATACTAGTTCGGTAACAAGGTTGTTGATTTGTGGGACCAATTACCGCGTTAGGTAGTGGAGGTGGGGTCCCTTGATTGTTTCAAACGTGGGTTGGACATGTATATGAGTGGGATTGGGTGGTTATAATTAGGAGCTTCCTAGTATGAGGTAATAGGCCTTCTGCAGTTACTTTTGTTCTTATGTTCTTATGTAAATAACATTACGATATCCTGGAAGTTCAATGACAATGAATTGAGGCTTATCTGACTGTGTGATGGGGTGGAACTTGCTAAAAACGTGAGCTTCTGTCCAACACGACTTCCTCTTCCACCATTTTCCTGACATTTTCCACCATTCAAAACCCTCAATACTAGATGTCCAATTATCGCTGAATAGTCCCATTTAGCAATATTCAACTGAAGCCTATATATAAAAGTTCATTTTTCATTTATATAACATTTATATATTCTACTGGTTATCCATAATCAACGAATAACTGAAAGTACTTCTGTGATGGGGGGAGGATATGGACGTCCTATGGTCTTCCAGCAGAAAGCGGACATTCTGCCTCAGGGAACAGATATCCACACCCATTGTCTCTATATAATATTTCTCTCTCACTCTAGACAAATTACTGCATCAACTCTCTCTGTACAAAATAATAGATAAGGTTCGTAACATCCCTCCAGAACCAAGGGAAAAATGGGAAATTCTCTGGAAGTGAATTAATTTTTTTTATCGTTCTTCATAAAATAAAAACAGGTTTCCAAAGATTAAATTAATTTAATCCAACCTTTTCATGTCCTAAATAATCAGTAAAATATGTACAACAATATATTCACCTTCATGCAGGCGTGTAACTTCAAGTCACACCAGATGCTGGCAATCGTGAAAGAGAATCGGCTCCTCTTGTGGCTGGCTGATGAAGAGTAAGGCCCTATGTGAGTGCTTCTATTGTGGTCGGCTTTGGAAGAATAAGACTCTCTGTGGGAGTTCCTTTTGTGGCTGACAGACAGACAGACAGAGACAGAGGGAAGTAGGTAGTGAGAATAAGAGAGAGAGCGACGAGAGATATTCCACTTTAATCACTCATTTATACCCACAGAGAGTTCCACTAGAACGTAATTGAACATCTGGACTGTAAATATGAACACACTCACACACACACACACAAACGAAAAAACTACATTTCGTGGGCAGCTGTTGAGCAAAATATTTAGATATAAAATACGAGAATTTAAACTCATTTTGCCATATGTCTTCTTTTAACATTTTGTTTAGTATTCATTTTTTCTCCACAAATTCATGTTTCTCAGTGTTGAAGGGATGTAGGCTAAGAAAAGAAAAACTAATAACAGACGATGTCTTAAATGGACATAAAAAAAGGTGGAGATAGAGAAAGCTAGAGGATGAAGGATAGAGAGGAAGCAATATACAATATGATCAAGACTAGTTTATCAATAGGATATTAACTTCTATAGAACTAAGACGAGAGCGTAAAACAATAGATTAAAGATCTAGGATACAAAAGAATAAGACTTGGCACAGCAAAATAGGAGGGCCCAAAGAGAGGAGAAGAACAAGAGCGTATGATGAGAACTCGGCAGAAATAAAAGAACAAAGAGAGGATAAAATAAGAACGCAAAGAAAACACAACTAAGGTTGGTTATTAATCTATAAATATCAGTTAGAATGCCAACTTTTCTGTCGGTGTGTTTGTCAATCTGTCTATCAGTGAGTCTATCTGTCTAAGGTTGGAAACTAGACTCTTGAGGATATCCTCATCCAACTTTGCAGGGGAAAATGGTTTACGGTATGGGCCGGAAATTGAATGGAAAGAATGGCGAAAAGAGAGTGGAGAGGGGATGGGTAGAGATAGAAGGGAGGAAAATGCAGGAGATAGAGAAAAAAGAGGGAGGAGAGGGTCGGAAAACGTGGGATGAGGGAGGGGAGTGAAGAAGGGAGGAAGAAGGGTGGAATGGGGAATGGGGGGAGCTGAGACAGACTATCCCAGGCATCGCCGGGTACCCCTTCTGATAGAGAATAAAATATATATATTAGGAAAAACGAGTGAAAACCAAATTACTATCAAAGTAAGAAGCCAGAAAAGAAAACAAATGTGTAAGAATTCCTTCCCTCGGCCAGGATGGGCGCTCTGGGCACATAGGATTTTAAGACAATTTACTTTCCTTTCCATTGCTTCTATTACTTTTTTTCATTTTCTCTCCTGACTGGAATTCCATTTTACGAGATTGTGATTTCGGCATGGTAAAATTTACCCCTCTCGTTCGTAGTGCATATGGATTATCTCGACTCCTTGCCACCAGGAGAGATGCTGGAGAGAGACTCTTTTTCCGTGTTTACATTCACGCTCAAGTTGCGAGGCTGTGGTGGTGTAGTGTGATGGTATGATTGTATGGTGTGGTGTGATTGTATAGTGGTGTCATAATGTGATGTTTGGCGTGGCGGTGGAATGTGAGTATTAGTGGTAAAGCAGTGGTGATAATGTTTTGTGTGGTTGGTATGATAAGGTGATGAAATGTACTTGGTTGATTTGTTAGTTCTGGTGTGAATACTAGTGTGATGGTAGCAAGTGTTAATGAAAGTATATGTTGGTGTTGTGGTGGTGGTGGGAGGGGGGGGGGAATGTGGCATTGAGGTAATAGTGGATTCTGGTAGTGATATATGTTAGATATTACATGTTGTACGAACTTCCTTTCCACATAATATACCAAGTTTGCTTTCCAGACTCCAGGCCGCCTTTGGAACATACTCGATTTTCTCTCTTCCTCACCATGGTTGCAGTTTCTTCCATGGTCAGTAATTTCTTTATCATTCTCTGTAACACATCTTTCATTTATTTCACATCTGCGGTTATAGTTTTTTAAAGGATTCTTCCATTTACTCATATGTTTTTGTTAATGTATATCTCATTTATTATTATAGTTATGTTGTCAAAGTTGTTTTAGTTCTGGTGCTATTGTTCCGTTATGAAATTTTTGGTATCATAGTTCCGTGTGGTAAAGTTCTATTGGTATTGCTCTATCGGTAAAGTTCTATTGTTATAATTATGTTGTTTCAGTTCTGCTTGATTTAATTATGTTGATACGGTTGTGTTGATACAGTTTTGTTGTTATAGCTCACCTGCTGTATTTCAGAGACGGATATAGGCTAGTCAAGGTTGGCCTAGGTTAAATAATTTAAGAAATATTTGTAGTTATTGATAACCCCTTTATCCGATTCTCACTGATTCAATGCAGGTCTAGTGTGATACATTGGTGGAGATTCCCGAAGAGTTTTTCATCAAACTATTATTTCAATAAAAGCCATACAGTAGTTTCATTGCTCACTATTATTATATTTTTGGAAAAGGAAAATGGGGGCTAAGTGGGGGATGAGGCGAGGGGAAGGTGGGGGAAGAGTGGAGAAGGTGATTAGTGAGGAGGGCGAGTGGATGGGGGGGAATGTGCGGGGAGAGCACCGAGGCAGGTACGCTTCCTATTATAATATATATAATTAAACAATAAGTAAGTCAACACAGATGGATGTTCTACCAGAGACTATAAAAGCATACATCAGCGGTCATTAAGAATGGGTCCTCTTGTTAAACAAGTTGATATAATCAAATATACGAGTAAACTGAGAAACTCTGGCCTGTAGGGCAAGCCTTCTCTTGATTGCAGCTTGCAACAGTCCCATCTTCCATGTTTAGATGTTTAGTGGGGGTGTTTGTCCTCAATGAGGAATATTCCTGCGGGTCTTTTACTACAGCTCACCAGAATTTGGATCCAACTGTTCATGATGCAAGTTTTCTTTGAGTTTCTGATTCCCATCTGGATATAGTAGACTTTTGAACCTCTTTCATTTAATGACAATATCGTCTAGGAATCCTCCTGTTGAAGCCAAAGAGTTCCTTTTAAATATAATCTAGGGCCTACTTTTAGCATCAGTATGATCACCCCTCACAGCAACCCTAAGCCAACCATGGTTGATAAGAAGGTAACTGGAGGTCTAGTTTACGACTGGTTACGGCTATATTTGGGTGTTCCCCATTTCCCTGGAGAAAGGTATTGCATTTACTTGCTCCTGCCTCTGAGTGGTGGGCAGGCCAATTCCCCCTTGTTCCAAAGCCAGGTTGTGTGAGTGGATTCCTCCCCTCGATCTGTCAGAGTAGCTAATGTAGAGAAGACAACTTTTTGGTTTACTGAAGCAACGTATCCAAGGTGTCTGCACTTAACTATTCTTGAAGGTAGATCACTTACGACAAGATCAGACGAGGAACGTGAACTGTGACCTGGTAATCTGACAAAGATTTAAATTAGAAAAACTGCTGAGTTTATCAATGTGCCTTTGCATAAGACGTTAACTGAGGTTATATATAATTGAAATGTGCTACCAGTTATTTTATATTAGTTGGGATTCTAGATTATCCATCAAAAAGTTGAAAGGGGATTCACCCTACCTTTGAGGTCTATACATTACACAAACTATTAATAATGTTTGTGGATTTAAGCATATTAGAGGAACATAAATTTCTGATGAACAGGGAAGGTTACATCAATTGGCTGGGCGTGTACAGATTTGCTGACGCAAAAGGACACGTACTTCCTTTCCTTGGTCCCGTCTACATCGACGCATCCTTGAGATTTACCTTCCAATCTCAACTGAGCTCCCTGGAGGCCTGTAATCTATAAATGTTCCAACACAACAACTACATCAGGGCGATATGTGTTCGTGAAGCAGTGTATGTGACATCGCTAACGGTGGTAACGAAACTTCTGATATTGTGCTAATGGATGGACTCCTCACTTCCAACCTTCACTGCTTCTTCAAATTGATTTGAAGAAATATCTGAGGCAAATAATGCCACGAGTGTTGCCGGGGGTATGAAGGTCTCACGACTTATATACATATATAATTTTACTTACTTTCAAATATATATTCATTGCATATCTCTCAATATTTCTGATGTCTTTTTATTTAAACCTTTCTTCACTCCGTTGGTAATTAGGTTCAGAGAACCAACATCAAACCATTCCAGATTAAACAGAAATCCACCCAACGCTGGTACAGATTTCTGGTGTCGAAAATTAGCATAACCAATTATCCTGTGATCTATTGGGGTAATCTTGGGTCAGGAACCGATTTCGCTGCATTTATGGGAACGTTTAACATTTTTCAGGATAACTCAAGTAGGAGATGAGCATATCTCAAGATGATTGTACAGAAACGCTCTAGGTCACATGGCTACGTTAAGTGACAATCAAACAAACTAGTTGTAACCATATGCCTGTTTTACACACACACACACACACACACACACACACACACACACACACACACACACACACACACACACACACACACACACACACACACACACACACACATCGAACACTTAATGTAGGGCATACATAAATCTGTGTATGTATGTATTTACGTATGTAGGTTAGCTTAGCATTTTAAAAGCACCGAATCACCTTCTGTGGTTGATTGTTCAATAAACCCCTGAACTATATGTTTAACACATCTCTAACCCTGTCCATGGAGGACAGAAGAAAATGTATATATGCTGGTTAGCATTGTAAATGTGTGGCCACGTCTGTAGTAGAAAATAATAATAATAATAATAATAATAATAATAATAATAATAATAATAATAATAATAATAATAATAATAATAATAATAATAATAATAATAATAATGATAATAATAATCATAGTAATAATAATAATAATAATAATAATAATAATAATAATGATAATAATAAT
Source organism: Procambarus clarkii (assembly GCF_040958095.1). Classification (NCBI taxonomy): domain Eukaryota; kingdom Metazoa; phylum Arthropoda; class Malacostraca; order Decapoda; family Cambaridae; genus Procambarus; species Procambarus clarkii. The sequence continues at coordinate 36,310,591 of NC_091172.1, forward strand.
AATAATAATAATAAAAACTGCATTCCCACGTTGTGCTGCCTTCCCACCTCCCAGTGCACACTATACCCACTAATTCTGTCCCCCAAAAAAACACTCACAATCCCTCAAAGCTTTCACAGGAAATATCTCCTTCACCTACTAAATCTCCAACCCCACACCAAGCCCCTTCCCCATTTCTCAACCCCCCCCCCCCCCACCACACCCATCCCCTTCCTACCAAACCTTAAAACCCCCTTCCAACCACACCCCCTGCCCCACCAAGCACTTTCTAAAAGTGTGCGAAGCTTAACTTTCTCCTCCGCCTGATGAGCTTGTCCTTGTTGAAGATGCTGAAAACTATCTTTTTTTGTCTTCTTTAATTCTGGATGAGAGAAAGTTCTTATATTTTTTAGAGACTACCATTTTTATCAGTAGTTTGGGACCCAGTTTTCTGTTTTATCAAGCGAGGCGTTATGAAAGGGGGACGAAGAAGTATATATATATATTGTGTGTGTGTGTGTGTGTGTGTGTGTGTGTGTGTGTGTGTGTGTGTGTGTGTGTGTGTACTCACCTAGTTGTGTCTGCAGGATCGAGCATTGACTCTTGGATCCCGCCTTTCCAGCTATCGGTTGTTTACAGCAATGACTCCTGTCCCATTTCCCTATCATATCTAGTTTTAAAAAGTATGAATAGTATTTGCTTCCACAACCTGTTCCCCAAGTGCATTCCATTTTCCCACTACTCTCACGCTAAAAGTAAACTTCCTAACATCTCTGTGACTCATCTGAATTTCCAGTTTCCACCCATGTCCCCTCGTTCTGTTATTATTACGTGTGAACATGTCATCTATTTCCACTTTGTCAATTCTCCTGAGTATTCTATATGCCCCTATCATATCTCCTCTCTCTCTTCTTTTCTCTAGTGTCGTAAGGTTCAGTTCCTTCAGACGCTCTTCATATCCAATCCCTCGTAACTCTGGGACAAGCCTCGTCGCAAACCTCTGAACCTTCTCCAGTTTCTTTATGTGTTTCTTCAGGTGGGGGCTCCATGATGGCGCGGCATACTCTAAGACGGGTCTCACGTAGGCAGTGTAAAGCGCCCTAAAAGCCTCCTCATTTAGGTTTCTGAATGAAGTTCTAATTTTCGCCAGTGTAGAGTACGCTGCTGTCGTTATCCTATTTATATGTGCCTCAGGAGTTAGGTTAGGTGTCACATCCACTCCCAGGTCTCTTTCTCGAATCGTTACAGGTAGGCTGTCCCCCTTCATTGTGTACTGTCCCTTTGGTCTCCTATCACCTGATCCTATTTCCATAACTTTACATTTATTGGTGTTAAACTCTAGTAGTCATTTCTCTGACCATCTCTGCAACCTGTTTAAGTCCTCTTGGAGGATCCTACAATCCTCATCTGTCACAACTCTTCTCATTAATTTTGCGTCATCCGCAAACATTGACATGTATGATTCCACTCCTGTAAACATATCATTTACGTAAATTAGAAAGAGGAATGGTCCCAGCAACGATCATTGAGGTACTCCACTCGTTACTGTTCGCTAGTACGGCTTCTCGCCCCTTACCATTACCCTCTGGCTCCTTCCTGTTAGGTAGTTCGTCACCCATACTAGGGCCTTTCCGCTTACTCCTGCCTGCCTCTCAAGTTTGTATAGCAGTCTCATGTGCGGTACTGTATCAAAGGCCTTTTGGCAGTCAAGAAATATGCAGTCTGCCCAGCCTTCTCTGTCCTGCCTTATCCTTGTTACTTTATTATAGAATTCTAAAAGGTTTGTTAGGCATGATTTCCCTGTCCAGAACCCATGTTGGTGCTTGTTTACAAACCCAATGCTCTCCAGGTGCTCAACAAGTCTTAGCCTAATTATTCTTTCAAGTATTTTGCAGGGGATGCTTGTCAGTGATACGGGTCTGTAGTTATGTGCCTCCTCCCTATTACCTTTCTTGAAAATCGGTACGACATTTGCTTCCTTCCAGCAACTGGGCAATTCTCCCGACATCAGTGACTCATTAAAGATCATTGCCAGAGGCACGCTGAGAGCCTGCGCTGCCTCTTTAAGTATCCACGGTGATACTTTGTCTGGTCCAACAGCTTTATTTGCATCCAGTGTTCTCAACTGTTTCATTACCTCCTCTGCTGTCACCTCTATATCTGATAGTCTTTCATCTAGGGTAATCGCTTCTAACAATGGGAGCTGCTCAGGCTCGGTTGTGAACACTCCATGGAATTTTGCATTCAGTACCTCGCAGATTTCCATGTCGCTTTCTGTATATGCCCCTTCTGTTTTCCTCAGTCATGTCACTTGGTCATTTACCGACATCTTCCTTCTTATATGGCTATGTAGTAATTTAGGTTGCTTTTTCGCTTTGACTGCAATATCATTCTCATAATTTCTTTCCGACACTCGTCTTATGTTAATGTTATCATTCCTAGCTCTGTTACATCTAATCCTGTTGTCCTCTGTCCTTTGTCTTCTGTACTTCCTCCACTCCCTCCTGCTTCTCACCTTTGCTTCCTGACACTGTCTATTAAACCATGGGTTATTATATTCCCTCCTGATTTTTTCCTTTATTGTTGGAATAAATCTTTCTTCAGCCTCCTTGCATTTCAATATGACTTGGTTCATCATACCTTGCACTGTTTTTCCTCTAAGTTCTTCCTCCCACTGCACTTCTCCCAGGTAGTCCCTTATTCTTCTGTAGTCCCCTTTTCTGTAATCAAGTCTCCTTTCCCGGACCTCTTGTCCTTTGGTCACAATTTTGAGCTCCATCATGTAGTCAAAGACTAGGACACGATGGTCACTGGCTCCTAGTGGTATTTCATGTTCCAACTGCTCGATGTCTTCTACATTCTGGGTGAAAATGAGATCTAATAGGCTGGGCGTATCCCCTCCTCTTTCCCTAGTATCTTCTTTCACATGCTGTGTTAGAAAGTTTGCTGTGTTTGTTCCTCTCCTCCCCGCCATGGGGATTCCTCGTTTCCCAATCTATCTCTCCGTGATTTAGGTCCCCCATGATCAGCAGCTTCGCTCTCATTCTATGCGCCATAGTTGCTGCCCTCTGCAGTTCATCTATACATGCCTTGTTGCTGTCCTCGTACTCCTGCCTGGGCCTTCTACTGTTTGGTGGGGGATTGTAGAGTATCAAGATTACAATCTTCTTCCCATCCACTGTCAGAGTTCCATGTATGAAACTCGTGCTTTCATTGGTACCCGGATTTTCCAGCTCATCAAACTTCCATTTCTGCTGTATTAGGAGTGCCATTCTTCCGCCCTGTCTCTGTGTCCTTTCTTTTCTTATCACCTGGTACCCCTCTGGAAAGATTGCATCCGAGATCATGCCATTTATTTTAGTTTCCACTATTGCCACTATGTCTGGGTCTGCCTCACTAACTCTTTCTTTTATCTCTTCTGCTTTATTGGCTACCCCATCAGCATTGGTGTACCACACCTTGAGACTCTTCTTGGAAACTCGGGTGTCAGAGTTCCCCCTTTCACCGGGGGTCTGGGGGGAACTGGGGGGTGTCTGGGGGGCGAGTGGGGGCTGTGGGGGTGAATGGGGGGGTGCCTGGGAGTTCCGGGTAGACGAATGGGGTCTGGGCAACTAGGGGGGTAGGAAGGGCATAATGAGTCTGAAAGTTAGGGGTCTGAATAGCATAGGGGGGTTGAGAAATAGAGTGAGACTGAGAGTCAGATAGAGGTTGAGAGGTTGGGGGGGAGAGGGATATTGAGGGCAGAGGGGAGAATGGAGCATGGGTGCTGGGAGTGGAAGAGAGGGTGTATTAGTTAGGGGGGGAATCGGGGGTAGGTGGGGGTTTTGGGGTAGAAGAGGGGAAGAGGGAGATGGGGGAAGGTGTTAGGGGGTCACAAGGTGAGGGGGTTAAATGTGGGCTGGAGGTGCATAGGAGGGGTGAGGGTTGGGTGGAGTTTGGGGTGAGTGGAAGAGGGGTGCAGTGGAAGCTGGGATGGAGTAGATGGAATTGAAGTCAATGGGGTAGAAGGGGCAGGGGAGTAGGAAGGGGTAGTAGGGGAAGGGGGATGGGAAGGTGGGTTTGGGGAGGGCATGGCTTGACCCACTGGGGTCGTTGACAGGTGTGATGTAGCAGGGGCAGGGGAATCATGGGGGAGGCGCAAATGTGGAAGGGACAGGGGGGGTTTTGGGGTGATGAAGCAGGCGGGTTTTGGGGGGGCTGAGGCAGGGGGGAGGTATAGGAGGGCTGAGTTGGGGAGGATGCGACCTGGGATGTGACCTGGGAGGTGACCTGGGAGGTGAGACTACCTGAGAGGCTAGTTCGGTGTGTGTGTGTGTGTGTGTGTGTGTGTGTGTGTGTGTGTGTGTGTGTGTGTGTACTCACCTAATTGTGCTTGCGGAGGTTGAGCTTTGGCTCTTTGGTCTTGCCTCTCAACTGTCAATCAACTGGTGTACAGATTCCTGAGCCTACTAGGCTCTATCATATCTACATATGAAACTGTGTATGGAGTCAGCCTCCATCACATCACTTCCTAGTGCATTCCATTTATTAACTACTCTGACACTGAAAAAATTCTTTCTAACGTCTCTGTGGCTCATCTGGGTACTAAGTTTCCACCTGTGTTTCCTTGTTCGTGTCCCACCCGTGCTGAAGGGTTTGTCTTTGTCCACCCTGTCAATTCCCCTGAGAATTTTGTAGGTGGTTATCATGTCTCCCCTTACTCCTCTGTTTTCCAGGGATTTGAGGTTCAGCTCCTTTAGCCTTTCCTCGTAGCTCAATCCTCTCAGTTCCGGGACGAGCCTGGTGGCATACTGCTGAATCTTCTCTAACTTTATCTTGTGTTTTACTAGGTATGGACTCCAGGCTTCTCTCTTTCTCCTCCCCTCTCTCTTCTCTATCACTCTCTCTCTCTCTCTCTCTCTCTCTCTCTCTCTCTCTCTCTCTCTCTCTCTCTCTCTCTCTCTTACACACACACTCTCTTCTCTCTCTCTCTTTTCTCCTACCCTCTCTCTCGCTCTCTCTCCTCTGTATCTTCTCTCTCTCCTCTGTATCTTCTCTCTCTCCTCTGTTTCTTCTCTCTCTCTCTCTCTCTCTCTCTCTCTCTCTCTCTCTCTCTCTCTCTCTCTCTCTCTCTCTCTCTCTCTCTCTCTCTCTCTTTTCTGCTTCCCTCTCTCCTCGGTCTCTTCTCTCTCACTCTGTCTTTCCCTCCCTATCTCTCTCTCTTTCTCTCTATCTGTCTGTCTCTCTCCCTCTCTTTCTCTCTCACCCTCTCCTCTTTCTTTCACTCTCTCTTTTCTCTCTTCTCTGTCCTCTCGCTCTTCTCTCTTTATCTTTTCTCTTTCTCTTTCTGTGTCTCTCGCTTTGTGTCCTTTCTCTCACTCTCTTCACTCTCCCTCTCTTTTTAAATTTTAAACGAGAAAATATTTGGTAGACAGGTACTTGGGAGTTAGCTGCTACGGGCTGCTGTCTGGGGAAGGGTGTGAGTGTGTGTGTTATAAATATATGTAGTAGTATAATAGAGGAAAATAGATAGGTTGGAAAGTCGGAGTCCAGGAGGTTATAGTTCGATTCTGCAGACATAAATAGTAAATACAAATAGTAAATGCACACAAATCGAGCTCACAGCGTTCGGGGTTTACAGTCCATGGATAATGGTTCGATTCCCTGTTGTGGCAGTAAATAGTTCGATTTTCTTTCACTTGATGTACCTGTTCACTTTGCATTAAATAAGTACCTTTACCAATTTACCTTTACCTTACTGGAAGTTAGGCAGCAAATGCAGGCTGCATCCTAGGGATGTATATGCTATTTGTATTTACTATTTGTTTCTGCAGAATCGAGTCCATGGACAAACACACACACACAAATTTTTGTGTGTTGGAGAGAAATACATGAAGTTTATATGGTTGAAAAAATAGGTCCATAGTCGGTACATTAGGCAACTAATAATTACATTAGGCAACTAAAGAGCTAACAACTCGATGATGCAAGCATAAATAGTAAATATAAATAGTAAATACCCACTCATACACATAAACAAAATTATCTAAGGGAGGCAAGTGAGAATGGTTTACAGAAACGAATAAAAATTATGGAAGTGGAAGGGAAGGCAACAAAGGAAGTGAATAGGGTAAGAGAGGAGAAAATTAACGAAGTAGAGAATGTAACTGAGATTTGGGGCGTAAGACTGGACAAAATAATTGCTGAAGCAGGAAAAGGTTCAGAGGGAAAGAAGATAATTAAGGTAACAGTGTTAGTGGTTGTAAAAACTACTCAAGTCATGAACTGTACAAGGCAGGAGTTCGAGAGGGGAGAGATTGGGTGGTAATACGCAACCTACTAAAGTCAGCGGGAGATAGATGGCAAACAAGAAGAAAGAGAGATAAAAATTATATCTCAGAAATTCTACTTAAACTTGTGGCTAGAGATGCAACAAAAGAAATGGACCATTTCTGCAGGTTAGGTAGATTTCACAGAGAATGAAATCGATCAGTGAAAATCATTTATATAAATAGCAAGCCAGTTATATATATACTGATAGAAAAAATATATTTGAAGAGTGTAGAAAAGTACCATGAGATGTTTATTACATAGGAAGTATAGGGAGGCAGTAAGTATAATCAGGGGAAAAGAAGCAAATGAGAAATGCAAAGAAACAAGAAAATGGCACAATCCGTGTACCAGAAGAAGTCAGTCTTACAGCATTGATTAGTACACTGGGATTGACCAGTTTATTGAAGCATCAGAGAGTACTATACAGGGAGATAGTTGGACTGTCTGGCCTCATGAAACATCCACACTAATGAGGATGCACGAGATCATACACCTCTTTCTCTATCTGTTACAGAAATCTAACCACATGAATGGAAAAAACAAAAGCATCCCAATTATGATGAAGAAACGTAAGTACACAAATGCAGATAGAATTAAAAATATGGGGGATAGAGATATAAGAAAGGGTGGTAGAAGAACAACCACACATGATCACAATAAAGGAAACAAAACTGACAAGTGTTATAGTAAATGCAACTTCCTTCGAAGATTTCGAGTAATAAAGAAAGGTAAGGTGAACAGAAGGGAAGGTGGTGTAATCCTGTTGCTACTGCTGCACTGGAGCTTCAATGAAGGCGACCAATGCAGTAAGAATTTTCTAAATGTAATAGAAAAGCAGCCACAGTGGTAATTAGAACAAGGCTAAAAACCTAATACTAGGGGATTTTAACCACAGGAAATTGGTCTGAAAAAATAAGGACCTGTACTTGGGTGATGAGACATGGATAACAATACTGTTCAACATAACACTGCCTAAAGTAGCATAATACAGAACCAGCAAGAGAAAGAGGAGAGGATCCACCAGAATACTTGAACTGGTGTTTTCCCAAAACGAGGCAGATGTTGAAAAAATTGAGTTGGAGAGGCCTCTGGGAGCTAGCGACTACTGCACTGTTATACAGGAGTATCTGGTTATCTTGAGATGATTTCGGGGCTATCAGTGTCCCCGCGCCCCGTTCCTCGACCAGGCCTCCACCCCCCAGGAAGCAGCCCGTGACAACTGACTAACACCCAGGTACCTATTTTACTGCAAGGTAACAGGGGCATAGGGTGAAAGAAACTCTGCCCATTATTTCTGTACATAATGTCGCTAAAGAAAATTATTATGCAAAGAAACCCATTGAAGATGGGACTTTCTGTGGGAAATACAATACAATAGAGAGAGAAATGGAAGGAAAGTCAGCAAATGTGATGATGGAAATAATTGCTGAGATGTGTGCCTATGTAACGAAACAGGTGTACGAGGAAAGTAAAATAGACCTCTAATTCAATAGGCAATTCAGGAAAACGTAAGGAAAGAATAACAAAAACAGGGAAATAGAAAGAGAACTAGGAACAGAGAACAATAAAGAGGCAATAAAGTGAACCAGACATGCATACACCAGAGTTAGAAAAGGAGCTAAGAGACAATATGATAATGACGTTACTGCATTGCTGCACAAGATAAAAAAGAGCAAAAGCTAATATGTAGGCATATAATATAGGCTATATCCCTGGAAACACAAACCGAAACTGTCTCTATTTTCCGCTTGTAACAACTTGTAATAAAGTTGTTACATCTTGGCTTAACGTGTTTATGACGTATTAGAACGTTGTTACAACTTGCTATAATGGTTGTTATAACTGGTTAGGAGGTGTTAAAACTTGTTCGAACGTTGCACCAACGTCGTAGTTTCGGTGTGTGTTTGGCGGGATATAGGCATATATAGGGGAGCCGGTCGGCCGAGCGGACAGCACGCTGGACTTGTGATCCTGTGGTCCTGGGTTCGATCCCAGGCGCCGGCGAGAAACAATGGGCAGAGTTTCTTTCACCCTATGCCCCTGTTACCTAGCAGTAAAATAGGTACCTGGGTGTTAGTCAGCTGTCACGGGCTGCTTCCTGGGGGTGGAGGCCTGGTCGAGGACCGGGCCGCGGGGACACTAAAAGCCCCGAAATCATCTCAAAATAACCTCAAGATATAAGGAGAAAAGCAACAATGAGAGACCATGTACTCAGGCCATATATGTTGAGAACTACCCTTTGAGGAGACAAGGGGAAACTTTCACAGAAAGTGATAATGGGGAATGTGAGCAACTGAACAAATGATTTTGGAAGGTTCACACTTCCCAAATGAGAGGTTGGAAGAAACAATGGATGATATTATAGTCACTGTAGAAGAGGTAAGAAAACATCAGAAAAACTAGATGTGACAAAATCAATAAGTCCTAATATATTCTCATAAAGGCTGCTGAAAGAGGTACTTTGTTCGGCATTATCAGAAATTTATACTAAAACTTGAGACAGAAAGTTGTCAATGGAATTCATTGAATCACTCAGTCAAATTCTGAGTGGAATTAAAAGTAAAGACAAGGCCAAACTGTTTTGCATGGGTTGTACTCTCACAAGTTGATATTGGTGGAAACTGAGTACCCAGTTGTGCATATGGACATTCTACCAAAAATGGTCAATGTCAGAGTAGTAAACAAATGGAATGCACTCAAAGGCGAGGTGGTGGAGACTGGCCATATGCACAGTTTAAAAAAATTTCATGATGGAGTCCAATATGCTCATCAATATGTACACCAGGTGAGAGGCGGGACAAATGAGCGGAAGTTTAACTCCTTCAAGCATAATTTGGTGAACACACATAGATGAGTACTCAAACACGTCATAATTTTCCCAATATTAAACCAAGCAGTGCAACAAAGATGCGGAATATGATAAATTTTCATAGCAACGTCAGAGGGGGAACAGTGATGCAGAGGGCAGCAGTGGGCAGGGTTGCTGTGGCAACCTGATACTAAAGAGGGAAAAGACAGAGTGTCTTATTATCCGGTAAATGCAGGAGGGGACCTTCCCTGTCTTCTGCGGCCTCCTGATAATAGGGACACCCCATGGGAATGAAGATGCACAGTGACATATATGTTGGGTACCTTGTGCGAGCAGGCGTAAGGGGTCTTGGAAGGTCACCGTGGGGTATTTCCAGTAGAGTAAAGGTTGGGTCAGGTCACCACCAATATCCCTGCTAAAAAAAAAAAGTATATGCCCAGTGGGAAAGGAGGTAAGGACGATAAACTCTTGGGGTGAATCAAATAGATAAAAATGTCGGCAGCCTCACCCAGGGAGAAAAGAATCAAATAAGTGAGGTTGAAAGATTCGATACTGAAGAAGTGGCCTTAGCATGTTATCATGGGAGCTGTTCCCATTGGAGGATGGGTCCAGCAGCTCTTCTTCAGGTGTCTTCAATGAATGGTGCCAGATCTTCATAGAGTTTTTTAAATTAAACAGTGAAAGAATAAATCAATTTGTGTGTGTACTCACCTAGTTGTGCGTGCGAGGGATGAGCTTTGACTCTTTGGTCCCGCTTTTAACCGTCAATCTACTGGTGAACAGATTCCTGAGCTTCTCGAACTCTATCATATCTACATTTGAATACTGTGTATGGAGTAAGCCTCCACCACATCACTTCCTAGTGCATTCCGTTTACTAACTACTTTGACACTGTAAAAGTTCTTTCTAATGTCTCTGTTGCTCATTTGGGTACTCAACTTCCACCTGTGTCCCATTGTGTGCGTACCACCCGTGTTAAATTATCCATCCTTATCTACCCTGTCAATTCCCCTGTGAATTTCGTATGTGGTGATAATGTCTCCCAGAGCTGTTCTGTCTTCCAGCGACCAGAAGGGCAGTTCCCTAATATTTTCCTCGTAACTCATGCCTCTTAGTTATGGAACTAGCTTAATTGCATACCTCTGGACTCTTTCCAGTTTCGTCTTGAGCTTAACAAGGTACGGAGTCCATGCTGGGGCCCGCATATTCCAGGATTGGCCTTACGCGGTATACATGTTTCTGAAAGATTCCTTACAAAGGTTTCTGAAGGAAGTTCTGATGTTAGGCAGTCTCGCATACGCCACCGATGTTATTCTTTTGATGAGGGGCTTCAAGAACAGGTTCGGTGTGATATCATCTCCCAGAACTTTCTTTCTCTCCGTTTCGTGAAGGACTTCATCTCACAATCGGATTTGTATTTACCTAGTTGTGCTTGCGGGGGTTGAGCTCTGCTCTTTCGGTCTGCCTCTAAACTTTCAATCAATCAAATATTGCTAACTACTAACTTTTTTCTTTACACACACACACACACACACACACACACACACACACACACACACACACACACACACACACACACACACACACACACACACACACACACACACACACACATACACACACACACACACACACACACACACACACACACGCACGCACACGCACACGCACAGAGAGAGAGAGAGAGAGAGAGAGAGAGAGAGAGAGAGAGAGAGAGAGAGAGAGAGAGAGAGAGAGAGATCTAGGGCTTGATATAACACCAAACCTGTCTCCTGAAGCCCACATAAAAAGAGCCCAATAGGCTCAGGAACCTATACACCTATTTTACTGCTAGGTAACAGGGGCATAGGGGGAAAGAAACTTTGCCCATTGTTTCTCGCCGGGATCGAACCCGGGACCACAGGATCACAAGTCCAGCGTGCTGTCCGCTCGGCCGACCGGCTCCCTGGTGTACAGGGTGTACAGGTTCCTGAGCCTATTGGGCTCTATCATATCTACACTTGAAACTGTGTATGGAGTCAGCCTCCACCACATCACTTCCTAATGCATTCCATTTGTCAACCACTCTGACACTAAAAAAGTTCTTTCTAATATCTCTGTGGCTTATTTGGGCACTCAGTTTCCATCTGTGTCCTTGCCCCATCTGTGTACGTGTGCCCCTTGTGTTAAATAGCCTGTCTTTATCTACCCTATCAATTCCCTCGAGAATCTTGAATGTGGTGATCATGTCCCCTTTAACTCTTCTGTCTTCCAGCAGAGTGATGTTTAATTCCCGTGTCTCTCCTCGTACCTCATACCTCTCAGCTCGGGTACTAGTCTGGTGGCAAACCTTTGAACCTTTGCCAGTTTGGTCTTAACCTTGATTAGATATGGACTCCATGCTGGGACTGCATACTCCAGGATTGGCCTGACATATGTGGTATACAAAGTTCTGAATGATTCCTTGCACAAGTTTCTGAATGCCGTTCTTATGTTGGCCAGCCTGGCATATGCCGCTGATGTTATCCTCTTGATATGGGCTGCAGGGGACAAGTCTGGCGTGATGTCAACCCGCAAGTCTTTTTTCTCTTTCTGACTTTTGAAGAATTTCATCTTCCAGATGATACCTAGTATCTGGCCTCCTGCTCCCTACGCCTATCTTCATTACATTACATTTGCTTGGGTTAAAATCAAACAATGTGGTCGTGTAGTGGTGTGTGTGGTCATGCTTGTGGTCGTGTAGTGGTGTGTGTGGTCATGCTTGTGGACGTTTGGTGGTGTGTGGTCACGCTTGTGTTCGTGTGGAGGTGTGTGTGGTTATGCTTGTGGTCGTGTGGTCGTGTGTGTGTGGTCTTGCTTGTGGAGGTGTGTGTGGTCATGCTTGTGGTCGTGTGGAGGTGTGTTTGGTCATGCTTGTGGTCGTGTGGAGGTGTGTGTGGTCATGCTTGTGGTCGTGTGGAGGTGTGTTTGGTCATGCTTGTGGTCGTGTGGTGGTGTGTTTGGTCATGCTTGTGGTCGTGTTGTGGTGTGTGTGGTCAGGCTCGTGGTCTTGTGGAGGTGGGTGTGGTATACTCTTATTTTTTAATGAATGAATAGACTTTTAACTAAGCTCACAATAGCGTAGGAGTGTTGTGTATGTCAATGGTGGCAATGGTAGAGGACTAGCAAACTTAGTCTGCTATCATGTACGAATCTGAGCACTTCTCAGCTGAAGTATACCCAGTAGACCTATGCAATCAATATCCGTTGAGGTGATAGATCCAGGTGGCATAAGCAGGCAATTGTTATTCTTCAACAATTCGTCCATATACCTGGAATGAGACACATTTTTTTCAATCTTCACAAGGGCTTCATGAAGCGAAGATGGACTCCCAACGCCTCTGACTTTCTTCGTACAGAAATATATTACTGAAAGCAAATTATGTAACTGATGAGCAGGTTTTAATAGTTGTCTAAATGTTATATAATTCAAGGTATTATTATGAAATTCACTATATTATTCAGCAGAAAATTTTTGAAATAAATTTTTTCAAACGTTCTTTCTCCTTCCATTTTCATCTCGAGCCTCCTCCTTTGAAGTTTCCGAAGCGACTGAACGCAGTGAGGGATGTGAAAGTTTATTTCCATCTCACTGACAAGACCTGTCACGTCAGTTGTTTCCCTCTACCAGAAAAGTAAGTCTGAAACCGTCTGATATGACATCTCGCAGGACATATAAGTGACGTTTCCTTACACTTGCCAAACAAGCTTTCTCTGCTCAGCTGAAGAAAGTAGTTTTTTCATTTTTAGATCTTCGTAAAATCCTGAGAAAGTCTTAATAGTTCCTGCTGCAGGTTCTCTTCCTTATTCTCTCGAACAGCGACAGAACATAAACCCTTTCTCATCTTGTTCCTTTCTCAACTCAGAATATATATAAGTGTACATCAATTGTGCACATAAGTGTACATCAATTGTGTATATGAGTGTACATCAATTGTGTATATGAGTGTACATCAATTGTGTCCATGAGTGTACATAAATTGTGTACATAAGTACACATACACCACAAGACTATGAATCTTTGTTAATTCCTAAGAACTTTCATTTCTGAAAAAAAATGTCAAAAGCCTTGTAATTTATTACGTAATTTCTGATTGTGTTGTAAAGTCATTGAGGCATCTGTAAACACTTTCTCACTATTCTTTGTTTCAAACAATAGACAAACCAAACAACAAACAGCTCTTAGTAGTACCGTTTTCTCGGTGTATGTTATCGAGTACCGCTGAAAATCTTTCTCTCTCTCTCGTGACTGCCAGGTCTTCAGGGACGTCAAGCTGAAGCTTCAAGGCTCAGCTTCAAGTGAAACACTATCTGAGACTTGTAAGTCAGTTTCGGTGGCTTCTGAGCATGGTTGGAATGATGAGTCTGTCAAAGCTGTACATATTAATACACACACACGTGTAAAATAAACATTCACAACTTTTGGAAAATAAAGGAACCCAAATTAATAACCAGTGTAAAAGCTTGATTGGTAATAAAATAAAAGAACATTTCTTACGTTCATTTGAAAATACATTTTACGTTGCCCCCAAATATTCTCTTAGCGCCAGAAAACTATTGTCATCAGTCCGTGGCTCTTTAGGTACAGGAGAGATTAATGATGTCACGCACCCGGCCAACTGATGCTCCTTGTCAACATCCCCGGACAGGCGGAAGGAAGCCTGATATATGGTGAAAAGTTTTTTTTCTACCAAAACTCTGTGATCGATCTTTGAATACATTTCTTGTTGCTAGGTGCTGGTCTGGTTGCTAGGTGTTGGTCTGGTTGCTAGGTGTTGGTCTGGTTGCTAGGTGTTGGTCTGGTAGCTAGGTGCTGGTCTGGTTGCTAGGTGTTGGTCTGGTTGCTAGGTGCTGGTCTGGTTGCTAGGTGTTGGTCTGGTAGCTAGGTGCTGGTCTGGTTGCTAGGTGTTGGTCTGGCTGCTAGGTGCTGGTCTGGTTGCTAGGTGTTGGTCTGGTAGCTAGGTGTTGGTCTGGTTGCTAGGTGCTGGTCTGGTAGCTAGGTGCTGGTCTGGTTGCTAGGTGTTGGTCTGGCTGCTAGGTGCTGGTCTGGTTGCTAGGTGTTGGTCTGGTAGCTAGGTGTTGGTCTGGTTGCTAGGTGCTGGTCTGGTAGCTAGGTGCTGGTCTGGTTGCTAGGTGTTGGTCTGGCTGCTAGGTGCTGGTCTAGTTACTAGTGTACATGAAACTAGTGTTTCATGTAGGACTTCGTCTCTTATTCCGTATCCTTTGTCTGGCCTCCTGTATCCAACGCCTAGTTTCATTACCTTTATTTACTCGGGTTGAAATTTAGTAGCAATTTGTTATACCATTCATTCAGTTTGTCTAGGTAAACTTTTAGCCTCATACTACCTTTCTCTGTCTTAATCCTCCTCATAATTTTTGCATCATCAGCAAACAATGAGAGGAACGAGTCTATAACCTCTACGAGATAATTTACATATATTAGAAACGGTAAATGCGCAAGGACAGAATCCTGTAGGACTCCACTGGTGACACCTTGCCAATCTGAGACCTCGCCCCTCACAGTGACTCGCTGTTTTCTGCTGCTTAGGTACTCCTTTATATAATGGAGTACCTTCCCTTTCACTCCAGCCTGCATCTCCATCTTGTGCACTATTCTCTTGTTAGGAACTGTGGCAAAGGCTTTCTGGTAATCCAAAAATACGCAGTCTGTCCACCCGTTTCTTTCTTGCCTGATTTTTTTTTTTTTGCCTAGTCGTAGAATTCAATTAATCCTGTGAGGCATGACTTAACTTCCCTGTGTGTGTGTGTGTGTGTGTGTGTGTGTGTGTGTGTGTGTGTGTGTGTGTGTGTGTGTGTGTGTGTGTGTGTGTGTGTGTGTGTGTGTGTGTGTGTGTGTGTGTGTGTGTGTGTGTGTACTCACCTAGTTGTACTCACCTAGTTGTGCTTGCGGGGGTTGAGCTCTGGCTCTTTGGTCCCGCCTCTCAACTGTCAATCAACAGGTGTACAGGTTACTGAGCCTATTGGGCTCTATCATATCTACACTTGAAACTGTGTATGGAGTCAGTCTCCACCACATCACTTCCTAATGCATTCCATTTGTCAACCACTCTGACACTAAAAAAGTTCTTTCTAATATCTCTGTGGCTCATTTGGGCACTCAGTTTTTACCTGTGTCCCCTTGTGCGTGTGCCCCTTGTGTTAAACAGCCTGTCTTTATCAACCCTGTCAATTCCCTTGAGGATCTTGAATGTGGTGATCATGTCCCCCCTAACTCTTCTGTCTTCCAACGAAGTGAGGTTTAATTCCCGTAGTCTCTCCTCGTAGCTCATACCTCTCAGCTCGGGTACTAGTCTGGTGGCAAATCTTTGCCACCAGACACACACACACACAAATCTGTGTGTGTGTGTGTGTGTACTCACCACATTGTACTCTCCTAATTGTACTTGCGGGGGTTGAGCTCTGGTTCTTTGGTCCCGCCTCTCAACTGTCAATCAACTAATGTACAGATTCCTGAGGCTACTGGGCTCTATCATATTTTCATTTGTGTGTAGGCTCCATCATGGGCGTGTGGCTCTATCATGCGTGCGTGTGTGTGTGTGTGCGCACATCAACTTCAAGATGGTTGCTGTCCCTTTGATATGCGTCCTCTGACAGCTCAGAAGCGACGTAGGGTCCCACGATCTAATTACCTATGATGGACAAGGAGATCAAAATGGATCCACGTAATCAGATTACGGTGATCCGTCTCAGCCTTGGTTGGTTTGACCTGCACTCTACCGTTAATTTTGTTTTAGTATTGGGTTAGTTGTGGGAGTTGAGGATGGCAGGTGTGTGTGTTTACTTACTTACCTAGTTGTACTTACCTAGATGTGCATGCGGGGGATGAGCTCTAGTTCTTTGGTCCCGTCTCTCCACTGTCAATTAACTAATGTACAGAGTCCTGAGCCTACTGGGCACTACCATATCTACACTTGAAGCTGTGTATGGAGTCAGCCTCCACCACATCACTTCCTAATGCATTCCATTGTCTACTTCTCTGGCACTGAAAAAATTCTTTCTAACGTCTCTATGTCTCATTTGGGCACTCAATTTCCACCTGTGTCCCCTAGTGCGTGTGTCGCTTGTGTTAAATAGTCTGTCTTTATCTACCCTATCAATTCCTCTGAGGATCTTTTATGTGGTGATCATGTCCTCTCTAACTCTTTTGTCTTCCAGTGACGTGAGATTTTTTCCCGTAGATTATCCTGGAAGCACATACCCCTCAGCTCGGGTACTAGTCTAGTGGCATTTTTTTTAACTTTTTCCAGTTTAGTCTTATGCTTGACTAGATATGGACTGCATCCTGAAGCCGCATACTCCAGGATTGGTCTGACATATGTGGTATACATAGTTGTGAAAGATTTCTTGCACAAGTTGCTAAAGGTCGTTCTTTTGTTAGCCATCCTGGCATATGCCGCTGATGTTATCCTCTTGGTATGAGCTTCGGGGGACAGGTTTGGCGTGATATCAACCCCCCAGGTCTTTCTCTCTCTCTGACTCTTGAAGTATTTCAACTCCCAAATGATACCTTGAAACTGATTTCCTGCTCTCTACACCAATCTTCATTACAACACATTTGCTTGGCTTAAACTCCAACAACCATTTATTCAACCATTTCTGTTGCTTGTCCATGTCTTCTTGAAATCTCAAGCTGTCATCATCTGTTTTAATCCTTCTAATAATTTTGGCATCGTCAGCAAACATTGAGAGGAATGAGTCTATACCCTCTGGGAGATCATTTACGTATTTCAGAAACAGGATAGGTCCGAGTACAGAGCCCTGTGGGACTCCACTAGTGACTTCACGCCAATCTGAGGTCTCACCTCTCATTGTAACTCTCTGCTTCCTATTTCTTAGGGACTCCCTTATCCACTGGAGCGCCCTACCAGTTACTATGCATCATCCTTTTAGGGGATACCTGTGTCAAAGGCATTCCGACAGTCCAAAAAAATGCAGTCTGCCCATCCTTCTCTTTCATGCTTAATCTTTGTCTTATGAACATAGAATTCTTATAAACCTGTAAGGCAAGATTAACCTTCGCTAAACCCTTGTTGACGGGTTTTCACGAAGTCTCTTCTCTCAAGATGTGTTACTAGGTTTTTTCTCACAATCTTCTCCATCACCTTGCATGGTATACAAGTTAAGGACACTCTCCTGTAGTTCAGTGCCTCTTGTCTGTCACCCTTTTTGTATATTGGTACTACATTAGCAGTCTTTCTGGTAGGTCTCCCGTTTCCAGTGACCTACTATACACTATGGAGAGTGGCAAGCAAAGTGCTCCTGCACACTCTTTCAATACCCATGGTGAGATTCCGTTCGGCCCAAGAGCTTTTCTCAAGTTCAGCTCCAATGGGTGCTTCTTGACCTTATCTCTTGTAATTTCGAACCTATCCAAGGTCACCTGGTCTGCTGCCACCTCTCCTAGCGCCGTGACGTCTCCCTGTTCTATTGTAAAGACCTCCTGGAACCTTTTGTTGAGTTCTTCACACACTTCTTTGTCGTTCTCTGTGTACTTGTCCTCGCCCACCCTAAATTTCATCACCTGTTCCTTCACTGTTGTCTTCCTCCTGATGTGACTGTGTAGTAGCTTTGGTTCAATCTTGGCTTTATTAGCTATATCATTTTCATACCTTTTCTCAGCTGCTCTTCTCACACTGACATACTCGTTCCGGGTTCTCTGGTATCTCTCTCTACTTTCTGGTGTTCTGTTATTACAGAAGTTCTTCCATGCCCTTTTGTTCAGCTCCTTTGCTTTCATACATTCCTTATTAAACCACGGATTCTTCCTTTGCTTCTCTGTTTTTTCCTGTCGGGCTTTGACAAACCTGCTTACAGCTTCCTGACATTTTTGGGTGACATAGTCCATCATGTCTTGTACGGACTTGGTTCTGAGTTCTGTGTCCCAATGCATGTCCCATAGGAATTTATTCATCTCCTCATAGTTTCCCTTTCGGTACGCCAGCCCTTTGGTTCCCAGTTCTTTTTTGGGGGTGATAATTCCCAGCTCAACCAGGTACTCAAAGCTCAGTACATTATGATCACTCATTCCCAATGGGGCTTCCAACTTAACTTCCCTTATATCCGACTCATTTAGGGTAAATATCAGATCAAGCAAGGCTGGTTCATCCCCTCCTCTCATTCGTGTTGGTCCCTTGACGTGTTGACTTAGAAAGTTTCTTGTTGCCACATCCAGCAGCTTAGCTCTCCATGTGTCTGTGCCTCCATGTGGGTCTCTGTTTCCCCAGTCTATCTACCCATGGTTGAAGTCTTCCATGATTATTAGTCTGGATCCGTTCCTGCTAGCCACAGAAGCTGCTCTCTCTATTATATTGATGGTGGCCAAGTTGTTTCTATCATATTCCTGTCTGGGTCTTCTGACATTCGGTGGGGGGTTATATATGACTACTATTATAATTTTCTGTCCTCCAGTTGCTATGGTGCCTGATATATAGTCACTGAAACCTTCACAGTTCTGAATTACCATCTCTTCGAAACTCCAACCTTCTCTTATTAGCCACGCTACACCACCTCCTCCTCTCCCTTCTCTTTCTTTCCTCACTACATAGTAGCCCTGTGGAAACACTGCGTTTGTTGTGATTTTCGTTAGCTTTGTTTCTGTGTGTGCTATTATGTCTGGGTTTTCTTCTAGTGCCCATTCTCCGAGTTCACTTGTTTTATTTGTAATCCCATCTATGTTAGTGTACATCGCCTTGAAGCTCACTTTCTTCTGTTCATTTTCTTGTCCCTTTCTTGGTGAGCATTCTGCTGGTGTGGGAAGCTGTTCCGTGGGTGAGAAGATCTGTGATGTGTGTGTGTGTGTGTGTGTGTGTGTGTGTGTGTGTGTGTGTGTGTGTGTGTGTGTGTGTGTGAATGAGGGAGGCGTTGATATGTTTGTTTATGAGAGAGGCCAGTTCACAGGGCTTTCCGGGCACGCCAGACACAAAATCTATTGCTAAATATATAAATTTGAAAATGCCAAGACTTGTCATACCCACAATACTACCAATCATGGTATGTACGTTATATGCACAGGAGATATACATATATTTATATATGAGAAAGTCACTAACATTGTATAATGACACAGCTGATTCTGGAGCATTATTTGTGAGAAATTTTGCTAAATCGTTATACGGTTTGCTAAACATATGTCTTGTAAGTTAAGTTTGGACGAATATATTGCAAATAAATGGCTTAAATAGACTATATAAAGTTTTTTTTTTAATTTGTATCCACAATATATTACAAGGAACATTATGCAATAATTTATATGTAAAAACAGCTATTCCAAGTATTTTTGTATTTCCAGAAAATAATCATCAACTTAACTAATTAAATGATACCACACCTTGTACTTAAATTATTAATAAAAAATCTAACCTAAAAAAATATTAACCCATACCCATGGGCGGAATATGACGTTTAATTAAAAAATGTATTTTCTCTCAAACAAAAGTTTATATACAAAAAAAAAAAAAAAAATACAGAAAGCGTTGCCATAATTATTAATATCAGCGTCACTCCGGCTGCAAAGCCCATAACTTACTCATTAATAGCGCCCTCCTGTTCCTGCTGCTGCTCCTGCTGCTGTTGATGCTGCTGCTGCTGCTACTGTTGTTGCTGGTCTTAGTGCTGTTGAAGCTCCTGATGCTGTTGGTGCTTCTGCTGCTGTTGCTTCTCCTGCAACTGTTTCTGTTTCCGCTACCGTTGCTGCTGTTGCTGTTGCTACTGTTGGTGTTGTTGCTGCTGCTGTTGCTGCTGTTAATGTTCCTGTTGCTGCTCCTGATGTTGTTGCTGCTCCCGCTTCTGTTGGTGCTCCAGATGCTGTTGTTGCTGCTTCTACTGCTGTTGCTGCTTGTGACATTGCTGCTCCTGCTGCTGTTGCTGCTGTTCATTCTCCTGCTGATGTTGCTGCTGCTGTTGCTCCTCCTGCTCCTCTTGCGGCTCCTGCTGCTGTTACTGCTGCTGCTACCCTTCCTGCTGTTATTGCTGCGCTGCTGTTGCTGCCCCTGCTGCTGTTGCTGTTCCTGATGCAGGTGCTGCCCCTGCTTCTGTTGTTGATTCTACTGCTGTTGCGGCTCCTGCTGCTGTTGCTTCTCATCCTGTTGTTGCTGCTCATACTATTGTTGCTGTTCCTGCTGCTGGTGTTGCTTCTGCTGATGTTGTTACTTCTGCTGCTGTTGCTGCTTTAACTGCGGTTGTTGCTTCTGCTGCTGCAGTTGTTGCTTCTGCTGCTGCTGTTGTTGCTTCTGCTGCTACTAATCTGCTTATGTTGCTGCTCATGCCTCTGTTGCTGCTGTTGCAACTTTTACTGCAGTTGCTGCTCCTGCTTTTGACGCTTCTCATGTTGCTGCTTCTGTTGCTGCTTCTGTTGTTGATTCTGCTGCTGTTGCTATTTTTGCTGCTGTTGCTGCTCCTGTTGTTGTTGCGGCTTCTGCTGCCGTTGCTGCGGTGAAAAGTGAAGTAATTTAGATTTTGCTCTGATTGGCATTTAGAAGTTATATTTGGCTTATGAATAAGTGCATATGTGACATATTAATTTATTGTGAATATTTGAATTTACCTTGAAAAGCTGAATAGAAAACACCCACCTAACCTAACCTGCTTAGTATGTTAAGATATTACAATTAGTACTTAACGTAGACCTATATTGATATTACAGTTTTATAAAAAACTAAAACTAAACAAAAATATATAAATAAATTTTAAAGTAACTTAGGATATTGTCAAATTTTTAAATAAAATTTCTATTGCTTAATAAAACTGAAAGGAAGAGTTAGTGCCTTGGAAAAAAATATGACTTGGCATTAATCACATATGTACTTATTTATAAGCGAAATATTGCCTATAAGCAATAAGTCATATATTTACTGTCTTGTGCGAGAACGGGTTGCCACACGACCACATGCATGACCACACACACCTCACCCCCACACACATCACAATGCGCCCCCAACACACAGCACAATATGTTTACGATCATCACCATCCCCCTTAGCTCTTCCCCTCCCCATCCCCCCCTTAGTTCTTCCCATCACCCAACGTCCTCCTTACAGCCAAGAAGGAGGAGGAGGAGAAGGAGGAGGAGAAACACGCAGACGCACACACAAAAACTATTTCCTTGGCATGATGAGAAAGACTGCACCGTAAGAGCGTGCAGCGAGGTACACCCCTCCTATAGCGTTCCAGCTTGGATGCCTGGAACACCGCCATGCATATCCCGTAGACTGCTTTTATGAGTATTTTCTCCTTGGACACGCGATGCGGCCGGAAGTTCGTTGCCGGTCATATTCCACAAGGGGGTTAAATGCATGAATATGTCAAGGAATTAATATATAACAGGAGGAGGAAGAAAATATTGCTGTAGGCACTTGCTGGAATTGAGACTTGAGAGAAATAAAGACAGAGACAGGAAAATAGAATATAGGAAAACTAGTTAGGAACTTGTTCCTTGGTGATTTCCCGGGAATATTTAGCAAGCGACCCTTGGAATCGATTCAAATTCTGTTAGGGAATGGCAATAACTTCCCAAGCTTCCCCCCCCCCATCTTCTCGGCAGTTGCATGCCCACACTGCTTGCAGGAAATAAGCTACATGAAGTAGCACCATCCAGTGGTGGCGAACTGGTGGATAAGTAACACCTACGTAGGTGTGTTGACTTATATGCAGCCATTATTCTAACTACCACAAGCTACTATTGTTACAACAGCTACTAATATATCTTTAACAACTACAATACCTGATACTATTATTGCTACTAATACAACATATGCTACTATTATTACTACTAATGCAACACCTGCTACAAGTATTTGTCATATCTCTGTCCTCTCCTCACCGCCGTGGACGAAAGGATTGTTTACTTTTTATCGACATCAATCCGCCCTTGTACGTCTGGCACCTTTCTGGTAGGCACTTCTTAACATAACGGGTTAAACAATTACCTGGACTGATCACATATTTTTTCTTGTTTAATATCCACAGTTTGTTGTCTCATATTTGCTTCTAGCTTTCCGCAGCGGACGTTCACAACACTAGTTTTTTTTTAATTATTTTCACCGAGTTCTCTCTGTAAAACACAGTTGGACAATTTCTGTTTTTCTTGTGTTAAGAGTAGTTCTATCAATAATGCCAGACCTCACATGCAGGTCGGATAGTCGGTGGTAAGGGTAAGACAAAACAAAAGATAAAGAACGAAGAAATATACCCTTATAGTTACTAATTAATTGCGACCGATGGATGGAATGGACTATGCCTTAAGACGAGTTGGACGGCAACACTCGCCCAAATGACACCAGGATCCAGAAGTGAGACATAATCTGCCACGGAACTGAAGGTGCAGATTCATGTTGACTGTGATGAAGGCCTTTGTGAGCACATAAATGAATGCATAGTGAGTACATGGATAAATGTTTTGAAAGTACATAGTGAGAATATGGAATATACATCGTAATGTTGACCAGACCACACACTAGAAATTGAAGGGACGACGACGTTTCGGTCCGTCCTGGACCATTATCAATCGACTTGAGAATGGTCCAGGACGGACCGAAACGTCGTCGTTCCTTCAATTTCTAGTGTGTGGTCTGGTCAACATACTTCAGCCACGTTATTGTGACTCATCGCCTGCATACATCGTAATCATTATGGATGAGTACATGGTGAGAATATGGAGGAGTACATAGTGAGCATATTGATGAGAATATGATGAACATGTGAATGTCTTCTTTTTGAGTATATATGTGAGAACTTGATTAGTAAACGGATGAGTACATGGTGAGCACATAACTCACCATGTACTCATATCTCTTTCTCTCTGAGAGAGAGATATGAGAGAGAAAGAGAGAGAGAGAGAGAGAGAGAGAGAGAGAGAGAGAGAGAGAGAGAGAGAGAGAGAGAGAGAGAGAGAGAGAGAGAGAGAGAGAGAGAGAGAGAGAGAGAGAGAAAGAGAGAGAGAGAGAGAGAGAGTGTTACGGACCCGAGTCCAGCATCGGAGCACGGAGCAGTGACAACAACGCCATCTGTGAGTCCGCTCCCGAAACCCCCTCCAAATGGACGACGCCATCTAGTGAGGACGGGATATACCGGCCACAGGTGCTGGATTCCCGTCTAAAACAGCTCATAACGTAGCCGCTGCTGACCTCTGGTGAGGTGGCGCTTAGACGGTGAACGCCATCTATGGAGCAAAGAGGTGGACGTTTGTGTCTAAGCCTGTGAGTGAGGTTCCCTAGAGCGTCCCAGTATTAATGACGTATCTGATTGCAGAGTCGACCTGGGACTGCTGTGTTGGACGATGGATGAGTCTACCTAAGGCAGCCAAGGTCTCTTCACCAGTCTGCTTTGAAGAAGTTGTGAGTCACCCCCGGACGAACTCTGTTGAGAGTATTAGCCTGCCTGTGACGTGGCAGTGTCGGAAATCGCCTTATCCGGGGCTGGCTGGTGGAAGAGACTAGCCACTGTGGTGCTTAGTAAGGAGAGTGATCAGCGGGATCACACGAGGCTCCTGCCTAGGGCTCGTAACCCTAGTATCGGTCGTGGAGTGGCCTATACAGCGGAGCTGATCGGTACCTGCCAGCTACAGGCTGGATTGTGGTTGAAGGCCTCCACGACGGAGCACCCAGTGGGACTGTGATTTGGCTGGCCTGTGGCCAGGGTAGATTCGCCAATAGAATCATAGAGATCGTGGAATCATCGTGGGCCACGGAAGTAGGAACCAGGGCTACCCAAAGTGTGCACCGTGGAGCATCCTGTGTCTTCGGAGGAAGACAAGCTTGTACATAATCGTGTAGTAATAACCCCCGTGTGCAACTGTTATATATTTATTTATAGTGGTAGTGAATATATATATATATATATATATATATATATAAATTGGAACATTTGTATCCCTCCCCCTTTAATCTAACTTGCGTTACGGAACACACCCCTTGAAAGCCTCTACTAACTTGGGGCCGGATACCCAAACTCTACTAACATCAGAGAAGAACGCGGTTGCGTCCAACTAGGGCCGTAACAGAGAGAGAGAGTGAGAGAGCGAGCGAGAGAGAGAGAAAGAGAGAGAGAAAGAGAGAGAGCGAGAGAGACAGAGAGAGAGCGAGAGACAGAGACAGATAGAGACAGAGAGAGAGAAAGAGAGAGAGAGAGAGATTTGAGAAACGTTATCTCCCAGTAAAATCTATCGATTTGGCGTTCAGCTTTCCTTTCATACATAACCCGCTGCAGTCAGAAATAATTTTTGTTAACTCGATCCATGGTCAGCCAGCTGGTGCGGCGGCTGCGGCTGGTGCGGCAGGTGCGGCAGGTGCGGCAGGTGCAGTCAAATGCGGCTGCGGTGACCTCTCTGGCGGGTGTGTACAGTGCGGATTTTCTCTATGACAAACTGCAACTGGTTCACGAATTAATCCACAGAGCTTATGGCTACAGTTTCTGTTTGT
Organism: Procambarus clarkii; assembly: GCF_040958095.1. NCBI lineage: Eukaryota > Metazoa > Arthropoda > Malacostraca > Decapoda > Cambaridae > Procambarus > Procambarus clarkii. The sequence goes on from NC_091172.1 coordinate 36,335,143, forward strand.
TTCACTCTTGTATTTGTTTTGTTAGTCCCCCTCACTGCCATGTAAAGCCAGTTTGTGCTATGGAAAAGATTTGTATTTATCTCCTTTTTTCCTTGAGAATTGTAGATAATAGTTCTTAAAGATGTTACATATTAAATGTAAAATAATCATAACGTATCTCGAAGGAAGATAACGAAATTCATGACGAGATTGAGAGGAAGGGAGGAAGAATAGAAGAGAGAGAGAGAGAAAGAGCGAGAGAGAGAGAGAGAGAGAGAGGGGGGGGATGTAGGGTGAGAGGGGAAGAGAAACAGAGACCTGAGAACCGCTGAGTACCCTCTTTAATACAATATGTTATAAGTGGTATAATTACCTTTTCTTGTTTAAACCATGCTTATGAACTTTGCATAAAAGGAATGATTTATGAGCTGTTTGTAATCAACGGCAGGTGAATATCAGATTAGCTAAAAAGGCCAAAATTAACTTATCAGCTTATTTTAAAGAGTATATATATATATATATATATATATATACAGAGAGAGAGAGAGAGAGAGAGAGAGAGAGAGAGAGAGAGAGAGAGAGAGAGAGAGAGAGAGAGAGAGAGAGAGAGAGAGAGAGGGGAGGTGCTATTGTAGTTTTATGTTGTGCTGTGTGGTGTTGTCTGGTGAAGGTCTAGTGATGATGTAGTACAGTATTGGTTATGTTTTTTTGTGGTGAAGTTTTCGTAGTGAAGTTGTGTTGTTGAGTTTTCGTGGGGTAATTGAGGTGAGGTGATTATTCTTTTGAGGTTGTTGAGTGTATGTGTAGTTTTGTTATTGCATGGTAATGTGTGGTGTAGGTGTGGAGATGGTGTTGTGTGTTATATCTGAGCCGTTGGAGATATTTGGTAGTATTGGGTGGTGAAAGTATGATTGGAGTGTTGTGTGGAGGGGTTTGGTGGTATGGTTTATTTGTGGTGGAATAGCTGTGGTTGTATAGCTATGGTGGTGGTGTTGGGTGTAACAGCTCTGGTGATGAAAGCATCAATGTGTTGCAGACGTTTAAGCACAACCTTCCACATCTTCCTCTTTAAGAGCAGCGGAATATTTTTCTTTTCTCGCCCACACCAGCAGAACAATTCTCTCAACGTCAGAATAATTATCTCACAACCACAATCATTCTCTCACCATCACAATCATTTTCTCACCAGCAGAACAAATCTCTCACGGCAGAATTATTATCTCGTTATCACAATCAATCTCAACATCACAATCAGTATCTCACCAGCATACCAATTCTCTCAACGGCAGAAAAATTATCTCCCCATCACGATCATTTTCTCGCCATCACAAGCCTTCTCTTACAATCACAGTTATTCTGTCATCATCAAATAGTTGCATCACCTGTTCAATATTTCTACACCTTCTGAATGTTTCGGTTACCATCATAAAGTTTCCATCGCCAGCAGATGCTTTTGTCTCTGTCTCCAACACATTTTTTTTTATCCGTGCAGAATATTTATCTTATCACAAATACATTTTCAACTCCACCAGAGTATTCCCATATTCAGCAGTGTATTAGTATTCCGATTACTATCAGACTATACCCGTCACTATAGTATTCCATTCATCATAAGAGAATCACATCACTAACAGAATATTCCCCGTAACCATGAGAGTATCACACACACACACACACACACACACACACACACACACACACACACACACACACACACACACACACACAGGCAGGCGGGGGTGGGGGGAATGGTCCTAGCACGGATAAGGAACTACCTAACAGGAAGGAGCCAAAGAGTTACGGTAAGGGGCGAGAAGTCGGACTGGCGAACAGTAACAAGTGGAGTACCACAAGGATCGGTGCTGGGACCAATTCTATTTCTTGTATATGTTAACGACATGTTTACAGGCGTAGAGTCCTACATGTCGATGTTTGCGGATGACGCAAAGTTGATGAGAAGAGTTGTGACAGATGAGGATTGCAGGATCCTCCAAGAGGACCTGAACAGGTTGCAGAGATGGTCAGAGAAATGGCTACTGGAATTCAACACGAGAAAATGTAAAGTTATGGAAATGGGACTAGGAGATAGGAGACCAAAGGGACAGTACACAATAAAGGGGAACAGCCTACCTGTGACGACGCGTGAAAGAGACCTGGGGTGGATGTAACACCTAATCTATCTCCTGAGGCACATATAAATAGGATAACGACAGCAGCATACTCTACACTGGCAAAAGTTAGAACATCATTCAGAAACCTAAATGAGGAGGCTTTTAGGGCGCTTTACACTGCCTACGTGAGGCCAGTCTTAGAGTATGCCGCCTCATCATGGAGTCCCCATCTGAAGAAGCATATAATGAAACGCCTGAGGGAACTGTGCCTTACGACACTAGAAAGAAGAAGGGAGAGGGGGACATGATAGGAACGTATAAGATACTCAGAGGGATTGACAGAGTGGACATTGATGAAATGTTCACACGGAATAGTAACAGAACAAGGGGACATGGATGGAAGCTTGAAACTCAGATGAGTCACAGAGATGTTAGGAAGTTTTCTTTTAGCGTGAGAGTAGTGGGAAAATGGAATGCACTTGGGGAACAGGTTGTGGAAGCAAATACTATTCATAATTTTAAAACCAGGTATGATAGGGAAATGGGACAGGAGTCATTGCTGTAAACAACCGATGCTCGAAAGGCGGGATCCAAGAGTCAATGCTCGATCCTGCAGACACAACTAGGTGAGTACAACTAGGTGAGTACACACACACACACACACACACAAAACCACAACCACACACACACACACACACACAACCACAACCAGCTACCCAGTAACGCCAGAAGGGAGGACAACCCCGCCTCCCTCCTCTGCATAGAAAGCCACCTTACCCCAAACCCTCCCTGCCCCAACTCAAATGTTCAGCCAAATCTCCCTTTCCATATCTCAATTACACCTACCATCGTCCCCATCCCTCCCATATCACCATTACCTACACAATAACATCACAATACCATCACCCTCCATACCCCATCACCCATATGCAAAATCCACCTCACCATCATATAACTCCCATCAACTTTCAAACCTGCCCATCACGTGCGTCATCAACCATCATGGTCGAGAGAAACTGAAGCCGGTGAGAACATCAACATGGTAATTAGCCATATTATAGCATAAGGAAATTGATTTGCAGAAAGCAATTATGTGCATACTGTTTGTATTAACTATTTGTTTAAATATGGTCGTTTTATATACTTAATAATTAATGATTTGTTATTACTATTGTGATATTCTTTTTCTTGATTAACAATATTACAATAAATTGTATGTATAATTGACTTCCTAGTGACTTTATAAGTAATATCAGTCAATATAATTTAAACGTGATTTATCAATATTATATGTTTATTAATTAATAAAATTAAAATTGTGGTGATTATTCTTTAATATAGAATCCATCAAAAATGTAACGTATCTGTCGTGTCTTCCTAAACATAAAACAAATTAAATAAAACATCCCGAGTTCTTACAGCTGCCCACATGTGAATAACTTGATAATCAGCCATAATGAACAATGGACGAATTCTACTGTTAAAAATTTTCCTCTAATGCAAAATTAATAAATAATTATGTAGAGGAAATTAAATCATATTTGCAATAAAATATCAGAATGTCCCATTTCAGAATATTAATAAATAAAAACACTTATATACGAAAACTAAAAGTCTTTATCGTATAAAATTGTTGTTGATTATTACTTGAATCAACCAAAAAACGTAATCCGCTCTGTTTATACGGTGGTGAGAAAAAGTGGTAATCTGATTTTACAGCATGATAGTATACACTAAATATATTTGTTCCTCTGCTCAACCAATTCAACGCTAAATCACCGAGAAAAACAAATTTTTAATCTGCTTATGGCCTGCCCGCATCAGAGCCGTACCGTAAATACGAGTTAATCTCCAGGCCAAACACGCTCCTCCAGTGAATACTGCCATCCGGAATACCAATAACGGTCTTATTGGTCTCCATATTACCCTCCGATCTCTGTGTAACGGGACAAAAATTGCCCTGGTGAATGCTGTTCAAAATGCCGTTTAGAATTTGTTTTCAAATTTTAAAAGTTTGTGTGAGTGTATGTACTCACCTAATTGTGCTTGCGGGGGTTGAGCTCTGGCTTTTGGTCCCGCATCTCAACTGTCAATCAACAGGTGTACAAGTTCCTGAGCCAATTGGGCTCTATCATATCTACACCTGAAACTGTGCATGAAGTCAGCCTCCACCACATCACTTCCTAATGCATTCCATTTGTCAACCACTCTGATACTAGAAAAGTTCTTTCTACTATCTGTGTAGCTCATTTGGGCACTCAGTTTCCACCTGTGTCCCCTAGTGCATGTGTCTCTTGTGTTAAATAACCTGTCTTTATCTATCTTATCAATTCCCTTGAGAATCTTGAATGTGGTGATCATGTCCCCTTTAACTCTTCTGTCTTCCAGCGAAGTGAAGTTTAATTCTTGTAGCCTCTCCTCGTAGTTCATACCTCTCAGCTCGGGTACTAGTCTGGTGGCAAACCTTTGAACTTTTTCCAGTTTGGTCTTATCCTTGACTAGATATGGACTCCATGCTGGGGCTGCATACTCCAGGATTGGCCTGACATATGTGGTATACAAAATTCTGAATGATTCCTTATACAAGTTTCTGAATGCCGTTCTTATGTTGGCCAGCCTGGCATATGCCGCTGATGTTATCCTCTTGATATGTGCTGCAGGCGACAGGTCTGGTGTGATGTCAACCCCCAAGTCTTTTTCTCTCTCTGATTCATGAAGAATTTCATCTCCCAGATGATACCTAGTATCTGGCCTCCTGCTCCCTACGCCTATCTTCATTACATTACATTGGCTCTAGTTAAACTCTAACAACCATTTGTTCGACCATTCCTTCAGCTTTTCTAGGTCTTCTTGAAGCCTCAAGCAGTCCTTCTCTGTCTTAATCCTTCTCATAATTTTTGGCATCGAGAAATTAGAAATCTTGCTTCTAATATATGTAAACACACACACGAGAAATTGTGTATGTGTGTGTGTGTGTGTGTGTGTGTGTGTGTGTGTGTGTGTGTGTGTGTGTGTGTGTGTGTGTGCGTGTGTGTGTTTGTGTGTACTCACCAAGTTGTATTCACCTAGTAGTGTATGCGGCGTCTGAGCTTTGCATCTTTAGGCCTACCTCTTAACTGTCAATCAACTGATGTACAGTGTTTGTGTGTACTCACCAAGTTGTATTCACCTAGTAGTGTATGCGGGGTCTGAGCTTTGCATCTTTAGGCCTACCTCTTAACTGTCAATCAACTGATGTACAGTTGATTAGAGCCAATTGGTCTCTACCAAATCTACTCTTGAAACTGTGTATGGAGACTGTCTCCACCATATCACTACCTAATGCTGCCTAATGCATTCCACTTGTTAACTACTCAGACACTGACAAAATTCTTTCTAATTTCTCTGCAGTTCATTTGGACACTTAAGTTTCCAACTGAGCTTCCTTGTTCATGTTCCACCCGTGCTAAAGAGTTTGTATTTTTCCAACTTGTCAAATCCCGAGAATTTTGTAAATCGTGATCAAGTCTCCCCATACTCTTCTGCCCTCTAGGGTTTAAGAAGCTTCCCGGGAAGCTAAACGTGAGTTTTAGCTTCCGTAGCCTTTCCTCGTAGCTCATTCCTCTCAGTTCTGGGACTAGTCTGGAGGCATACCTCTGTATCTTCTCTAACATTTTTTTTGTGTCTAAATAGGTAAGGACTCTAGGCTGCTGCTGCATATTCCAGGATTGTTCTGACATAAGTGGTATACAAAGTCCTGAACGATTCTTAACTCAGGTTTCTAAAGGAAAGTCTTATGGTGACCAATCTAGCATATGCAGCTGGTGATATCCTTTTGGTGTGGGCTTCTAACGAAATTCAGTGTGATATCAACCCCAAGATCTTTCTCTCTATTTATCTCCTGCAGGATTTCAAAGGGTACCTTTTTCAGCTTCCTGCTCCCTTCGCCTAATTTCATTACTTTACACTTTCCTAAGTTGAGCTTTAGTAACCATTTTCTAGTCCATTCCTCCAGTTTGTCCAGGCCATCCTGTAGTCTCTGTTTATCTTCATTGTTCATTGTCTTAATTGTTCTCATAATTTTTGCCTCATCAGCAAACATTGAGAGGAATGAGTCTATTCCCTTTGGAAGATAGTTTACATATATCAGAAGCAAGATGGGTCCAATTACAGAGCCCCGTGGGATTCCGCTGGAGACATCTCACCACTCTGATGTCTCCCCCTTACAGTTACTCGCTGTTTTCTGTTGCTTAGATACTCCCTTATCAACTGGAGGACCTTACTTTTTTCTCCAACTTTTGTAACAGATTTTTAAGAGGTTCTGTGTCAAAGGCTCTCTGACAGTCCAAGAAAGTGCAATCTGCCTACCCTTCTCCTTCTTGTCTAATTTTTGTCGCCTGGTCATAGAACTCTATTAAGCCTGTGAGGCATGATTTACCATCTCTAATCCCATGCTGGTGATGTGTTACGAAGCTCCTTCCCTCTAGATGTCATACGAGCCTTTTCTCTCGCGACGTTCTCTATCACCTTGCATGGTATACGAGTTAGGAAAACTGACCAGTAGTTCAGTGCCTCTTTCCTGCCACTCTGTTTGAATATTGGGATTACATAAGGAGTCTTCCAGCTTTCCGGTAGGTCTCATGTTTCCAGTGACCTGTTATACACCATAGAGTGTGTGCCACACTTAGAGCTTCTGGACCCTCTTTTAATATCCATAGTGAGATTCTGACAGACCCCACAGCCTGTCAGGCTCATTACTGGTGAGCTCAAATTCCATCTAGGGTGTTTGGTTTGCCACCTCCTCTTCCTGTACAGGGGGTCTTCTCCTTGCTCTAAACTTCCTGGAATCTATTTTTAGGTTTTTTAAACACCTTGTCATTTTTTGTGTATTTGTTCTTCTAGTTTCTCAGTTTGGTCACTCGTTTCTTCACTGCTGTTTTCCTCCTGATATGGCTGAGGAGCAGTTTTGGTTTGTTATTTTTTTTACTCACTATGTCATGTTCATACTGTTCCTCTGCTTTTCTCCTCACTCTCAGATACTCATTCCTGGCCCGCTGGTATCTCTCTCTGGTCTCTGGTGTTCTGTAATTACTCTAGTTATCCATGTTCTTATACTCAGTTTCTTCGCTACTTACATTTCTGATTGAACCAAAGATTGAACAAAGTTGAGCCTATCCAACCAGGCCATACCACCCATCCAAACCATCCCACTTATTCAAGCCATCCCACCCATCGAAGCCATCCCACCCAACCAAGCCATACCATCCATCATAACCGTCCCTCCCAACCAAGGCATCCCACCCATCCAAGCCATACCACCTATCCCTACCTAACATTACGAACCTTCTACGGAGCTCAACAGGGAAATGAGTAGACCAAGTAACCAAAATGTATCCTAAGATTTAGTAAACTAATGCTGATAATATATCGAACGAAGCGAATAAGCTTAAGGAAACCTCTATGACGTATAACCTGACCCAATTGCTGTAAAACAGACAAATTTTAATGATTATTGATACAATGTTCCCCTACAATCAACCACATCTCATGAAAGAGAAAACAAGGATTGAAACATACATGGTCTAACCCTGCTACGTAAGTGAGATTTAAAGTTTAAGGAAGTTACAGTCAAACACAAATGGGTAAACAGACTTTGTCAAAGTAATCATTGCAACAGATGGAAGCAAAGAAGCATTAGTTGTTGAGATCAAACAAATTAAGTTTGGATCTGAAGATGTTAACCAAGCTGTAACAGCCATCACACAAGCAGGACCTGTTCCTACAGGGAAAGCAAAACTTCTAATCATAGGAGATTTAAATCAAGGGGAAAATAGATCTGAGGGCATAGAACCCATGAGGAAGACGTAGTGCATGAATAGCAAAGTTGGTGGATGCCACTGAAGCGAAGTTCCTAACACAGCACGTCAAAGAGGAAACTAGCGGGCCAGCCAGAAGTTAAGGGCCAGCGTAGGCATATCCTACAAAAAAAAAGAATCATAAGTAAAGAAATTGAACTGATTAGCTAGAGTTCGCCTTCCCTCACGATAGAATTAGACTTTGATCAAGTAGATGACATAATTCCACTGGTAGCGAGTGACGATAACGTAATGCTCATTGAGAAAAAAAGTAGGCAAAAATATTTATTTACTATTGTACACCAAATAAAAAATCTTCAAACTAAAATAGTTGTTTGTTTAGCTAACAATTGCATGAGACAGGAGGCATAAAATTTGAAAAGATAGAGACTGCCGAATGAAAAAAATATTACATGGATTATAAAACATTTAACATACATAAATGTCACAATTTCTCCAGTATATCCAAAAATAGGCAGTAGTATAAGAAAACATCTGAAAAAAAACATTAATTTAATAATGAAAACCAGGAAGCATATATAGCTGAAAACGATAGGTGGATTGGTGACGCACTTATGGCAGAGTGAGATTACTAGTCATGCATAACGTTTTCAGACACAGGTGAGGACAAGAGGACAAACGCAGTGTCGCTGTGAATCAAGGGTGAATATATACAAAATATTAACTATATACTCAGTTTAGCTGAACAACTTTAGTAGACTCGTATAAGCTTACAAAATTGCAAAAGCTTAAAATGTCATAACCAGATGTCAATGTAATCAAACCGAAATTAGGTTGATATAAGTACTGAATTTTTGGATTATGATGGCATCCCAAAGATTGACAAGCGGGTCCCTTTAAGGATATAACGTGACCAATACACTTTGAAGAGCATTTGACTGGAATATATCTGGGAGTAGACAGTACTGCAGTATGTAGCTTCAGCGTGCACGCAGCTGAACACTGCATAAAGCATTGTGAGAAAGTAAAGAGATTTCAAACATTAATGGTCTCAGAACTCAGAGTTCTGAGCTATGAGAATAAGATTAGTGAAGTACACCTTACCGCTGTAGCCAAATTGGCACAAAGTGCCAATTTGGCTACAGCGGTACAAAGTGACATGATAACAACATATTATATTATTTTAAAAGCATTAACAAAGTGCATACAAAACAACATTTATAGAATAAACAGTGGCAGGACGAAGCCCGTGGGTGAGAACTGTTAACTAAGATGACTCATAGGCATGGAAATGATGTCATTCTTCATTGTTGTGCGTCAATCTTCCGTGCATGAGCAGTGTATTTCTTCAATGAATGAGTAATGTACTTCTTCAATGTAAAAATTGTACACTTCTTCAGAGTAACAGTAGTGAGCTTCTTCAGTGCATAAGTAGTGAGTTTCATAGCTGAAAGAGTAATGAGCAGGAGTAGTTAGCAAAAGGGTGATGGAACTGAGGTTAATCCCATGCAGATTACAGGCGTAGGACTGGTATACGTCAGTTAAGATGGTTGGAAGCCATTGTAATTGGCGATTGGTTACCGCAAGGCGGGGTCCATGAGAAGACGTTTGAGATTGAAGCATTTTTAACTGAGGAAACTACCTACACAACAGACAACACCTGAAGAGTAGTAGTTTAATCAGAGCCAGGGGCGTTCCGATCTCCTTTTCCAGGGGACACGCTCCCGGCCCCGTATTTTAGTTGTCCTAGACAACGGCACGCTCCAGGCGCCCCTATTTTTCGTAGTCCATGACGGCGGAATGCTTCTGGGTCCTTTTCATTTTGAGGTCCTTGACGACGTCGTCACGCTCCAGGGCCACTGTTTATCAAGATAATTTTACGACTGCTCCAGTCCAAGCTTACTCTTTATTGAAGTTATTGATAATGGCATGTTCCTGACCTCCCCCCTTTTTTCCATGGTCCTTGATGACGCCTTGCCCATACAATCCCCCTTTTTCGAGGTTCTTAAGAACGGCAAGCTCCAGTCCCTCTTTTTTCGACGTCGTTGACGATGGAAGGCACGAGGCACAACACATGACCGCCTCCACAAAATCAGCACGGTACCGTCACAACACCACCATCACAGCACCGCCACCACACATCAGCACAGCAACAGATCACAACCATAAACGTACATATGCAACACAAATCAGAACCAACGCCACAGTTCTTACCCCCCCCCCCCCCGCCTTTCTAGAGCCCCTAGTCCACCCAAAACATCGATATCTCCTCCACCTCATCTCTCCCTTTCCACCCCATCTCCACACCGTTTCAACCACTCTCTCCTATCTCACTTGGCGCCCCTCTCTTCACTTGTAAAAACTGCGTTGTCCTAATTTTGGCAGGAGCTTTAGTGGTGAGTGAGTCATATTTTGTCTCCTGTCCCCTTCAGGGTTGTTGCCACCATCCTCCTCCCTCCCCCTCTCTGTCTCTGTCTGTCTCTGTCTCTGTCTCTGTCTCTGTCTCTGTCTCTGTCTGTCACTCTGTCTGTCTGTCTGTCTGTCTGTCTGTCTCTCTCTCTCTCTCTCTCTCTCTCTCTCTCTCTCTCTCTCTCTCTCTCTCTCTCTCTCTCTCTCTCTCTCTCTCTCTCTCTCTCTCTCTCTCTCTCTCTCTCTCTCTCTCTCTCTCTCTCTCTCCCTCTTTGCCTCTCTCTCTCTCTCTCTCTCTCTCTCTCTCTCTCTCTCTCTCTCTCTCTCTCTCTCTCTCTCTCTCTCCCTCTTTGCCTCTCTCTCTCAACGAAACCTCCAAATTAAAAATTATCGTTCCTATCACTAATTTCCTTCCCTTCCTAAATTCGTGGTGATGTTCCTGAAGATGGTGATAGTCCTGGTGTAGAGGGTCCCAGTGGTGATGGTAGAAGTGAAGAGGGCCCCCCACGTTGATGGTCGCATCACTGATGGCACCAACAGTGATTGTCCCAACGGTGATAATGACAGCTGTGATATACTTGACGGTGAACAAGAGACACAAATAGGGGTAAAGGAAGTGAAGGAGAAATAGAGAAATACAGAAATAGGAAGAGAAATAGAAAGAGAGAGAGAGAGAGAGAGAGAGAGAGAGAGAGAGAGAGAGAGAGAGAGAGAGAGAGAGAGAGAGAGAGAGAGAGAGAGAGAGAGAGAGAGAGAGAGAGAGAGAGAGAGAGAGAGAGAATAAATTACACACGAATGGAAAAAGAAAGAAACTGAGACACAGGATGAGAAACAAAGAGTTTTCAAAGAGGAAGAGAGTGAGAGACACAGGAAGAGGAACAGAGAGGGGTAGAATCAAAGGAAGAGGAACAGAGAGAGATACAAACACAGGAAGAAGAACAGAGGAAGAGGAAAAGAGATAAACACAAGAAGAGGAAGAGAGCGAGGCTGCTCTTAGAAATGAAGACAAAGAAAAATCTTTTGGTGTCGAGATCCACTCACTTATTGTTACTTTTCCATCTCTGGAGTGAGAAAAAAGACTGAGAAGAACGACAAGAAGAAAGGATGAAAAAACTTTTGATTTACGCTCAGAAAATTTTCACGTTATTTAACAAGAACTTTTGTTCTGTAATTTAAGTTATTGTTTAAGAAACACTGAAGCAATTAAGTTTAGAAACGACTTCAGAAATTGTAATTAATTAATTCTAGTAGATCTATTAATTACCTCTTATAAACAGTTTTTAATTATTATTTAACATGTTTTAAAAAATATTTGGGAGTCTCTTCTGAAAAGATGCAATAACAAAATAAATAAAATGAAATACGTACAAATTCACAAAATTATTTAATGAATAAAATACCAAAAAATTTTTTATCATTTTTTTTTAAACCTCTCCAGATGAACAGTAAGACCTAACTCAGTTTCCAGATAAGAAGTGAGGCATTATCAAGCTTTTTCAGATGAGGACTAAGATCTTTCTTCGTCTCTCCAAATGAGGAATGTGAGAAATCGTTTTAAGCTTTTGCAGTTGAGAAGAAAGACGTAAAATATCGCATCAAGATTAAACAAATATTACTTAGCATTTCCAGACAATTACATAGTATTTTAAATATTTTGCCAATATTTTGGACAATTTTATGTTACATTAAATACCGATAGATTTATATATATATATTTTTTTTTACTCAGCAAATGCAAAAAGTGTACCTTTGTCATCTATTCATCTCTGCATCCAGCTCTCCCTATGTGTTGTTCTTCCATTATTTATCTCCCCTCCTTTCCGACTCACTCACCGTCTCTCATTCCTTATCTTCTTACCATCCACCTCACACTCTCTTTCATTCTCACTCCTAGAATCAGTAAGGCTCGCCCTCTACGGCATTCAATACAAACCGAAGGTAAAAATATAAACATGATTCTGTTCCCCACATTATATGCAGGAAAAAAATTGCCTCTCCATTTTTGCCGTCCAGTATAATCGATATTTTCTTTTACTTTCGGGTTTAAAGTCTGGATACTGAGTTTAATTACACCTGTATTTTTAAAGGATCCTGTGCAGAGTTTTTGATGTAATCAAGCACACACTCACCTCACTCGGGTTTGTGTGTACGCTGTGCACTCGGTCTCGCGGCTGAGTGGAGAGCGCTCGAGGGTCGTAGTCCTAACGGCCCGGGTTTGATTCCCGGCTGAGGCAGAAACAAAATAGCAAGAGTTTCTTTTACCCTGATGCCTTTGTTCACTTAGCATTAAATAGGTACTTGGGAGTTTGACAGCTGCTACAGGCTTCTTCCTGGGGGTGTGACATCAGGTAATTCGAAGAGTCCCGACAAATCTCAATGAACCGCCAGTAAGCTCAGCATAGTGCATACACGTGTATACAAGTGAATACACATGACAAACTACTCACTGAGGTAGTTGGTGCTAGCGTATGCATGGGAGTACAGTATTACCCTTGATACAATTTGTTCATGCGAATAATACAAAACAAACACATACATCTGTAGATACTGGAAAAAAACTTATGAAAACACTTGTGTTTATACAGGAACGGGAAGGTGCGTAGAAGCCCAACCACTTCCTGCTCCCTCAGTTGGTAACACCTGGCGGCCAGACAAAGCATAGGAAGGAGGAGAGGTAACATAACAAGTCGGTCATATCAACATACATTTTATCATCCCGTCCTCAGGCTATGTTCATTCCATCCAGCAGCCGACCCTAATGGCACATTAAATTTAACTTGCTGTTTGTTCATTGAAAACAGGAATTTTGTCAAATATAAATTAATATTATTGCTTTTAAGCATATCGTGTATATTTAGGCGAAGTTTAGATTAGATTAGGTGTTTAGGTTCTTCTGGCAATTATTTGCATTTGTAACACGTGGGTGAAGTATTTACACAGCTTCAAACATAGGTTGTCAACAAAGTATTGTTCGAGAACCTTCGAACATCATCAATTTTGAATCGTCGTGTATACAGCGTTTTTTATTCAATAACTTGGGTGTGGGCAGCTGCACGACGTGAACATTTGGCCTGTATTGATGAGGACGCAGTGTATTTCATCCAATCTTCTCTACTGTCCTTCTGAAACAAATAATTTTCCATGTCAACAAATTAAAGTAACACTCAAACACTGTTTGCTGAATTTTATTTTTTAGCAATATTTTATTTTTAAGCTGTTTTATGTTTTGTTTGAATTAGCTATGAAACTAATTTTCCACGTGTAAGATACATAGCGTTCTCTTCCCCTCGTCCAGAATATCTTTACTCCTCAATAGCGCCCAAATTAATTCTTTCTCTCATTATACGTGACTCAAGATATCCCCCAGATATCCCAAGAAAACCCAAGACACGACCTCCCAATGTTATCAGGGTTAATGAGCCATTGTCTCCAAGACGGATGGTCGTTGGTGTCACCTGGCACCGACTCTTAATGACTAATTCAGCTTCAGAGTCTCAGGAGTTCCAGTCATAATGAGGTAGAGTATTGCCCATTGTGTGCTCAATTCTCTGCGGCCAGGTGCTGCTACTTCCTCCCTAATGCTCTCCTAAGACTTCTATTATGAAGAGCTGTTTTAACAAAGACTCTAGCTTTTAAGTTTATTCTTCGTTTTAATTTGATATCTTGCTGTTTATATCGTGCATTTCGGACAAAATGGGGGTAGCTGGTGTTGCTCGGATGTCTGTCTGTCTGTCTGTCTGTCTGTCTGTCTGTCTGTCTGTCTGTCTGTCTGTCTGTCTGTCTGTCTGTCTGTCTGTCTGTCTGTCTGTCTGTCTGTCTGTCTGTCTGTTTGTCTGTCTTGTCTCTCTCTCTCTCCTCTCCGATTCACTCCCCGTCCTTTACTAGTACTCTTTCTCCAGTTCTCTCTACCTCCTCCCATTAAATTCTTCCCTCCTCTTGCTCTTTTCCTCCCTCATATTCTCCATATCTCCCTCTGTTACATTGTCTTCCCCCCATCACTCCAGTTCCCTCTTCCTACTGTTCTGTCTCCCACCTGCTTTTCTCCCTCCTTTCACTCTCCTGTTGAGCCCACCAACATGCATTCCCTTGAACATTATACTGTAGAATGTCCAATATTGACTGACTTTCGCCCTCCTGTGCTGAGATATGCTGAACTCTGTGAATACTATATGAATATTGGAACACTTGATGATATATTGAACTTGTACCCATGATTGAGTATGTAATGCATCTGTTATACAATGTAATGTACCTATACAATATGTAAAACATCTGTTACACAATGCATGTATTTATAACCTGAGCATGTAAAAGAATCTTAATCACCTTCAGTGATTAAGTGTTAAATATCACTCTAGTTTCAATAGACGCTATCTTACCCTGTTAAAGTAGGAGAGACATAGGTGTATGTATGTATATATATATATATATATATATATATATATGTGTGTGTGTGTGTGTGTGTGTGTGTGTGTGTGTGTGTGTGTGTGTGTGTGTGTGTGTGTGTGTGTGTGTGTGTGTGTGTGTGTGTGTGTGTGTGTGTGTGTGTGTGTGTGTGTATGTGTATTTGTATACTGGGTATGTGGGGTATGTGGAAGCTGGTCAGAATTGCATTTCTCCTTTGTAAACGCACATCAATGAAACAATGTAAAAAGACACCTCGAACATTGTTTATTCTAGACAGACGTAAATCTGAGTATTTACGTTTGTAGGTTAGCATAGCATTTTAAAAGCACTACAATCACATTCTGTGGTTAATTGTTCAATAAATCACTGAATTATATGTTTAACAGATTTCTAACCCTGTCCATGGAGAACAGAAGAAAATGTAAATATGATGGTTTCATTGTAAATGTGTGGCTACGTTGGTGGTAGAAAATAATTCTTATCTTTTATCTCGCTTCCTATTGTTTCCTTTCCCATCTCTCTCTTACTTTCCCTCCCTCCCTCCCTTCAGTTCTCTCAACCTCCTTCCCTTCCATTTGTTCTTTCGCAAAACATGCAATATACAAGCCCAACCAACACACTAGGTAACCACAACAGAATATTTGCTTTTGTTATTTTGGTGAAAAGTAGTAAGAAGGCTGTGGTTTGGATGTTTGTGATTGGCAGCTGAAAAATCTGCTAAAAACTATGAACAATCGAACACAGTTTTTAGATTTCACATGTCATTGGTTGTCGAAATAAGAGCCAAATAACTTGAAAGGAGACTATGGACGTCGAAACCAGTCCGCCTCTGACACTCTACATACAATCATAATTCACCATGGAAAGTTGCGTGTGTCTAGACGCAGGCATCTAGCTCACAACCTCAGACAAACAAACACACATGAAGTAGGTGATACCTATATAGACATAAGTGACCTTCAGGTCATCTACGTCTATAATCATCTCTCTCTCTCTCTCTCTCTCTCTCTCTCTCTCTCTCTCTCTCTCTCTCTCTCTCTCTCTCTCTCTCTCTCTCTCTCTCTCTCAGCAGAGATGAGTATTTTATGAGGCGTCGCTTACCCTCTGTGGCTCAGTCTTCATTAGTCCTCTGTGGCTCAGTCATCATTAGTCCTCTGTGGCTCAGTCATCATTAGTCCTCTGTGACTCAGTCATCATTAGTCCTCTGGCTCAATCATCATTAGTCCTCTGTGACTCAGTCTTCATTAGTCCTCTGTGGCTCAGTCATCATTAGTCCTCTGTGACTCAGTCATCATTAGTCCTCTGGCTCAATCATCATTAGTCCTCTGTGACTCAGTCATCATTAGTCCTCTGTGGCTCAGTCATCATTAGTCCTCTGTGGCTCAGTCATCATTAGTCCTCTGTGACTCAGTCATCATTAGTCCTCTGGCTCAATCATCATTAGTCCTCTGTGACTCAGTCATCATTAGTCCCTCTGTGACTCAGTCATCATTAGTCCTCTGTGGCTCAGTCATCATTAGTCCTCTGTGGCTCAGTCATCATTAGTCATCTGTGGCTCAGTCATCATTAGTCCTCTGGCTCAATCATCATTAGTCCTCTGTGACTCAGTCATCATTAGTCCTCTGTGGCTCAGTAATCAATAGTCTTCTGTGGCTCAGTCATCATTAGTCCCTCTGTGACTCAGTCATCATTAGTCCTCTGTGGCTCAGTCATCATTAGTCCTCTGTGACTCAGTCATCATTAGTCCTCTGGCTCAATCATCATTAGTCCTCTGTGACTCAGTCATCATTAGTCCTCTGTGGCTCAGTAATCAATAGTCTTCTGTTGCTCACAGTCATCAATAGCCCCATGGAACAATCACCAACTGTACTACGGAACAAAGTCGCCAATGGTTCTTAGGCACTTTAGGGAGTATTAAGGAACCTGCTATGTCGTCAGTATTTTATAAACGTGTGAGAAATGGTAATAATAGATAATGCAAGAAAAGAAGACAACATAAACACAATAGCAACACCTACACCAGCAACACAGAATGGTCGTTATTATTAACTATTAATCAGTACATATTGGACATGAAACCTATAAAAATACTACACACAGGGCAGTACTCATTTACACAGTAAGGTCGAAAAAATTATATCTTGAAATGTTAAAAAGTCATCCAAATTACTTACTCCGAGGCCCAGTCCGCACTTCGGAATGCAACTACCTAACGATGATTACAAGTCCTGACCTGAGTCTGTTCACCAGAGTTTAGCGATGGAGAGTTAAAGAAATACAGACCAACTCGAACGTCTCCAGGGAGAGAGACTGGTAGATCAGTGAACTGAGAATTTTTCAGTTGCATTTCTGTTGCAGGTGTGGGAGTATATTGGTTCATATTGCAACATGGCAGCGCGCAATTCCCATAGCTGAAATATAGGTAAAATCTCATGCGTTTGTGATGTATTTCTCATCTATTTTGTCCCTCTCGCCTTCTCTCTCTTTATTTTATTCTTTCGTTCATAAAGTGACCTTAAGTCTTCTCTCCCCCCCCCCACATACACACAAACACTCACAGGGGTCCTTCTTGGCTGAGTGGACAGGGTTCTGGGGTCGTAGTCCTCAGGCCCGGATTCGCCTCCCAACTGAGGTGGACAAGCAAATGGGCAGATTTTCTTTCACCCAAGTGCACTTGTTCACCTCGCAGTACATAGGTACCTGAGAGTTAGACGGCTGTTTTCTGGGGTTCTGTGTGTCTGTACTCACCTAGTTGTGTTTGCGAGGGTTGTGCTCTGGCTCTTTGGTCCCGCCTCTCAACTGTCAATCAACTGGTGTACAGATTCCTGAGCCTACTGGGCTGTCATATATACATTTGAAACTGTATATGTTCCGTTGGAGTAGGAAACAGGGAGGGTCCGAGATGGGTGGATCTAGGGGATCTGGGGGTGTGAGGGACAAGGGTGGATCTGGTATGCGGAAGGGGGGGAGGGAGATGGAAGGGCTTGGAGGTGGGGGAGGAAGGAGGGCTGGAGAGGAGGGAAGGCTTGGGGGGAATGAGGGAGAAGGGAGGGTTTGGGGGTGGGGAAGAAGGTAAGTCTTGTGGAGAAGGGGGAGTTTGGGGAGGGCACTTAGGTGGGCACTTATTGGGGGTGGGGGGGGGGGCTGGAAGGAGTTGGGGCAGGCAGGGCTTCTATTCGGGTGAAAAGTGTGGGTTGTCTCACTGGGGCTGCTGAACTGCTTGGAACAGGTTCCTGAGCCTATTGGTTTCTAACAAATCTACACTGAAAAATGTGTATGTAGTTAGCCTCCACCACATCACTTCCTATTGCATTCCATATGTCAACTTGACACTAACATTATTCTTTCTACTGTCTCTATGGCATATTTGGGCACTCAACTTCCACTTGTGTCCGCTAGTGCTTGTGCCCCTTGTGTTAAATAAACTATCTTTATCTACCTCACAATCTACTATCTACAGTCTCGAAGGTTCAAGACCTGTCAACGCGCTTCCACTACTCATAAAGGGTATAACTGGCCGACACCTCGCAGTGTTCAAGAGAGAACTCGATAAACACCTCCAAAGGATGCCTGACTAACCAGGGCTGTCGCTCATACTTCAGGCTGCGAGCAGCCGCGTCTAACAGCCTGGTTAACCAGTCCAGCAACGAGGAGGCCTGGGGCAATGACCGGGCCCCGGGTCATCGAAACCAATCAACACAAAACCAACAGCTCCGAAACCTACACAAGGTAAGGTAGGTAACTCTATCAATTCCCTTGAGAATCTTGTATGTGATGATCATGTCCCCCCGAATTCTTCTGCCTTTCAGCGACGGGAGGTTTACATAGTCTCTCCTCGTAGCTCATGCCCCCCTCAGTTCGGGCACTAGTTTGGTAGGAAACCATTGATTTTTTCTCAAGTTTAGTCTTATGCTTGAAAAGATATGGACTCCATGCTGGAAGTGCATACTCCAGGATTGATCTGACATATGCGGTATGCAAGACTCGACTCTGAATGATTCCTTAATTACACCATTTTATTAAGACGTTCTTAGGTTGGCCAACCTGGCATATGCCACTAATGTTATCCTCTTGATATGGGCTTCAGGAGACAGGTCTGGCGTGATATCAACACCCAGGTATTTCTCCCTGATTCTTGAAGAATTTTATCTCCAAATGATACCTTTTATCTGGCCTCCTGCTCCCTTCACCTATCTTCATTACATTACATTTGTTTGGGTTAAACTCTAGCAACCATTTGATGGACAATTCCTTTAGTTTGTCTAGGTCTTTTTGACGCCTCAAGCTCTCGTCCTTCTCTGTTTTAATTCTTTTCGTAATTTTAACAAAAATTAAAAAAATCGTAATACTACAATTTTTGGTCTACAAAAATTGAGAGAAATGAATCTATACCCTCTGCAAGATTATTTGTGAATATCAGAAACATAAAAGTGTGTGTGTATGTGTTTTTGCGTATGCGGATGTGCGCGTGCATGCGCGTGTGTAAGACAAATTTATGTTGTAGTCATAATACTGGAAAATTGATTGGTTAGAAAGGCCGGGTCAAAGAGCTAATAGCTCGATTCTGCAGATACAAATAGTAAATACAAATAGTAAATACACACACACACACACATATAAACACACTGTCTCTCTCTTTGCATAGCTGTCCAGCTAACTTTGCCTTAATCTGTACATCATAAACCAGTGCCTGGCAATAGTTCTCTAACCTCAACATAATTCTTTCATTTATCAAGATTTGTTTGCTGTTTACCCTTGGCGGACAGGTTCCCCCATGGCGGATAGCGGTCTTGTGGGCAGGTTTCCTGGCAGGTTTGGCCTCTTGGTGGAAGGTCCCCCTTAGGGACAGGTCCTCTTGGATGAAGATCCCCTTTGGGGCACGTCTTCTTTGAGGAAGGTCCCCTGGCGGGCAGGTACTCCTGGAGGAAGGTTCCCTGGCGGGCAGGTATTCCTGGAGGAAGGTCCCCTGGCGGGCAGGTACTCCTGGAGGAAGGTTCCCTGGCGGGCAGGTACTCCTGGAGGAAGGTTCCCTGGCGGGCAGGTACTCCTGGAGGAAGGTTCCCTGGCGGGCAGGTACTCCTGGAGGAAGGTTCCCTGGCGGGCAGGTACTCCTGGAGGAAGGTCCCCTGGCGGGCAGGTACTCTTGGAGGAAGGTTCCCTGGCGGGCAGGTACTCCTGGAGGAAGGACCCCTGGCGGGCAGGTACTCTTGGTGGAAGGTCCCCTGGCGGGCAGGAACTCTTGGTGGAAGGTCCCCTGGCGGGCAGGTACTCTTGGTGGAAGGTCCCCTGGCGGGCAGGTACTCTTGGTGGAAGGTCCCCTGGCGGGCAGGTACTCCTGGAGGAAGGTTCCCTGGCGGGCAGGTACTCCTGGAGGAAGGACCCCTGGCGGGCAGGTACTCTTGGTGGAAGGTCCCCTGGCGGGCAGGAACTCTTGGTGGAAGGTCCCCTGGCGGGCAGGTACTCTTGGTGGAAGGTCCCCTGGCGGGCAGGTACTCTTGGTGGAAGGTCCCCTGGCGGGCAGGTACTCCTGGAGGAAGGTCCCCTGGCGGGCAGGTACTCCTGGAGGAAGGTTCCCTGGCGGGCAGGTACTCCTGGAGGAAGGTTCCCTGGCGGGCAGGTACTCCTGGAGGAAGGTTCCCTGGCGGGCAGGTACTCCTGGAGGAAGGTTCCCTGGCGGGCAGGTACTCCTGGAGGAAGGTCCCCTGGCGGGCAGGTACTCCTGGAGGAAGGTTCCCTGGCGGGCAGGTACTCCTGGAGGAAGGTCCCCTGGCGGGCAGGTACTCCTGGAGGAAGGTTCCCTGGCGGGCAGGTACTCCTGGAGGAAGGTTCCCTGGCGGGCAGGTACTCCTGGAGGAAGGTTCCCTGGCGGGCAGGTACTCCTGGAGGAAGGTTCCCTGGCGGGCAGGTACTCCTGGAGGAAGGTTCCCTGGCGGGCAGGTACTCCTGGAGGAAGGTTCCCTGGCGGGCAGGTACTCCTGGAGGAAGGTTCCCTGGCGGGCAGGTACTCTTGGAGGAAGGTTCCCAAGAGGGATGGTACTTTGAAGGAGCAGATCACCGTTCCATTGAACCTATACAAATAAAGACAATGCAAGATTAAGTTATTTAAGCTACCTTTCGCTCTCCCTTCACATGGTCATCCCACTCTTTACCTCTCACTCTTCTCTCCTTCCTTCTTCAACTCCTCCCTTTATTTCTGCCGTTTTACCATCATCCTCTTCTTTCATTTCTTTGCTGAATCACTTCAGTGCCTCTTTCCAAATTCTTGCTTCCATTCATGAATTCCTATATTCTCATCCTGGTTTCCTTCATCTCTCCTTTCGTCCCATCTACCTTACCTTCTTTCCTCCACCCTCGCAAAGTTCCATATTCCTTTGGCTTTTCGTCCTCCCTTCTTATGCAGCTTAAAGGATCGCGTCCATTAACGTTTCCTGTCGGTGACGGATGAAATCTGGTGACAGAAAAAGTCTCCAAAAATAAAAGAAGAGAGTTGTCAGAGAGAGAGAGAGAGAGAGAGACAGAGAGAGACAGAGAGAGACAGAGAGAGAGAGAGAGAGAGAGAGAGAGAGAGAGAGAGAGAGAGAGAGAGAGAGAGAGAGAGAGAGAGAGAGAGAGAGAGAGAGAGAGAGAGAGAGAGAGAGAGAGAGAGAGAGAGAGAGAGAGAGAGAGACAGAGAGAGAGACAGAGAGAGACAGAGAGAGAGAGAGAGAGAGAGAGAGAGAGAGAGAGAGAGAGAGAGAGAGAGAGAGAGAGAGAGAGAGAGAGAGAGAGAGAGAGAGAGAGAGAGAGAGAGAGAGAGAGAGAGAGAGAGAGAGAGAGAGACAGACAGACAGAGACAGAGACAGAGAGACAGAGAGACAGAGAGAGGGAGAGAGAGAGAGAGAGAGAGAGAGAGAGAGAGAGAGAGAGAGAGAGAGAGAGACAGAGAGAGACAGAGAGAGAGAGAGAGAGAGAGAGAGAGAGAGAGAGAGAGAGAGAGAGAGAGAGAGAGAGAGAGAGAGAGAGAGAGAGAGAGAGAGAGAGAGAGAGAGAGAGAGAGAGAGAGAGAGAGAGAGAGAGAGAGAGAGAGAGAGAGAGAGAGAGAGAGAGAGAGAGAGAGAGAGAGAGAGAGAGAGAGAGAGAGAGAGAGAGAGAGAGAGAGAGAGAGAGAGAGAGAGAGAGAGAGAGAGAGAGACAAAGTATCGCAAAAAGAAAACTTAGTAGAACGATTAGTAAAAATCACACAAGCGAGATGCCAATAAATTAGACGAAAGGAGAGACAAACTGGATAATAAACGAGAATACCAATGAATAATGAATGAAAAATAATAATAGAGAACTGTACATATATATAGGAAAAGCGAGGGGAACTAGACAAAAACATCAAGATGCAAGATATGCAAAACCAATTATGTAAATAACAAGAGTGAAATGATGAGGGCTAATTTAAGTTGTGAGCCAAAGCTACTCTCTCCTCCAGCTATCAACGATGTGACTTGTCAGCAATGTTACTCATCCCCCCTAGCTGACGCAGAAGGAAATTCTATTGAGGCAATTAGTTGACAACGATGGAGGTAGTCAGCTAGGTCATTATGTAGCAAGAGAGCCATAAATATTAGAACAACATGAACAGCAGAACAGCCACAGAGGCGCAGCGAGAGACAGTCAGCGCAAAACTATGGGAAATCAACACCTCCAAGACGCTAACCATGGGATGGGTCAACGGTGACGTGGTCAAGAGGTTGTCAGATACGATGCAGTCATGCTAATACATAGGGAAGAGCCCTTCCATATCAAATGCAAGCCGAAGACCACACGTTCAGCTGGATAAGAGAGGACGCATGGAGAGGAAAGAACTGTTGAAGAAGTTGTGTAGGGTGGAAAGTAAATAAGGCTCTCTTGTGCTCAGCACCTTGTCATTCAATGATCTTTTCCTCATTTAGAGATCATAATTAGGAAGTGTCTTTTTATATGTGTTAAAAAG
Source organism: Procambarus clarkii (assembly GCF_040958095.1). NCBI lineage: Eukaryota > Metazoa > Arthropoda > Malacostraca > Decapoda > Cambaridae > Procambarus > Procambarus clarkii. The sequence continues at coordinate 36,357,804 of NC_091172.1, forward strand.
TAATTTTTAAGTGTCATTCCAGTGTGTATTAATGGTTCTGTCTTAGTGATCTTGGGCTTACCGTCCCTATTGACCCCCCCTAGTGACTTAGTGTCCTTAATTTTCCAGTACTACTCCTCCGTCAGTCCATTGTTGAGGTTTGTCAGTATTGAGTGTCCAGCCTTGCTCCCATGTCTTCTATAGTACATCTCAAGTGGATTCAGAATTATTCGAGTGTCAGATCATGAACCTTTTACTTTTCATTTGTTCCTTACACCAGTGCCGGAAGGATACTATACGATCTACAAGTCCTATGGTTCTCTCTCTTCGGCTGCTTGTCCAGGAACTCAGGGTGGTGGCAGCATTAATTTTTATTTTGTAAGTCATACGAAGACCGTAGCAACTAATATATCTATATCTCTCTCACTCTCTCTCTCGTGCTCTCCCTCAGCCTCTCTCCTGTTCTCCCGCGCTCTCGCTCTCTCTCACAACCTTCTCCCTTAAGTTCCCTACGCAGAGCTCAGTCTTTCTTGAGTAATTATTTAGGTCCTCATATGACGGACCGAGAATTACAATATTACAGCGAGCAGCGGTTATTATATGGGTGATGTTCGTCATTACAATGGTAGCAGCGGTTGGACTACGAATTATATCAGTTGATGACACCAGTCAGAAGAGAAGTGAACATCTTCTCACATCAACTGACATTCTCTGAAGAACATCATTCATGGGTGAAGAACACGAAGTAACGTTGCAGAACTACAGGAAGAATACAGTAAATGGGCTTTTCAATAAACAACAAGACTACGGTAATTGTAGGCGGCAATGTCTAATTTCTTATTATTTTTAAATGCATTTTCCAGTTAGGAAACTTTGTGTTCACCATGACAAAGAAAAGATAAATTATGAATATAATAATTTTGTGTAATAATCTGGTGAACTGAGGAACCAGTGGAAATGTTGTTCCAGTATAAATTGTTTTGTGATTTGTGTTAGATTTGTTATTGGTTTTTATTTCAGTCATGTGGGAGGATTGCTGGGCGCCATGGACTGTATGCTCAGCAGGGATTTTGAGTTACCTTTGGTAACTGTTACTATTAAGATTTTTTATTTTTTAACATTTCTTAACTGTGATATGTATGTATTTAGATAGGCTAGTTACTTATTTTTTTTAACGAGGCATGTGCTAGTTCTTTTGTTGTCTGGGATAAGAAAAACCTGTTCGAGTTCCTCACCCATGGGTTTTCTTAAACTGGGATAATGGGGGGGGGGAGGGGATAAATGATATTAGAGAGCAGTACATGGTAGAACAGCAAGAACAGCAGAACAACCACAGAATCACGGCGACAGCCAGTCCGCGCATTTCAATGGGAAATTCACACCTCCAAGACGCTAACCGTGAGATGGGTCAACGGAGAAGTGGTCACGAGGTTGTCAGATACGATGCAGTCATGCTAATTCACAGGGATTGACCCTTCCACATCAAATGCAAGCCGAAGACCTCATGTTCGGCTGGATAAGAGAGGACATATCGAAAGAACACAACTGTGGAAAAAGTGGTGTAGGGTTGGAGTGTTTGTTGCTCCGGGATGAACATCGTTTTAACGTCACGTGGAACATCCGGATAGTAAATATGGTTCTCCTGTGCCCAGTACCTTGTCATTCAAATATCTTTTCCTCGGTTAAGGAATATAGTTAAGTACTTTCGTATATAATAATACCTCTTCAGATGGATGGATTTACAATTCATTGGTGTGGATATAAAGAGAGGAATGAGGTGAGATGAGAAACAATGTCTATGTTCACAATCGTAAGAGAATAATGAGATAAGAGAATATTAATAAGGTATTATTGAGATTAATGTGTATCAGTGATTTTACTCAAATCGTTTTTTAACTGATCAATAAAATGAGGATCTAAATTATTCAAATTACTACTAATGATCAAATTGCACGATTTTGTAATCTGTATTAAATTAAATTCAGTATTGTTTCTATTGAAAACGCTTTTACAATTCGTTATTGAAGAAGCCCTCTTCCAATAAATTTGATGAGAAATTTCTGACAAATGAACAAACAAAGCATTAGACAACTGGTCATGTCCTTCACAACATTTATGTTGCGAAATTCTAAATTTCAAATGTTTGGATCTTTGACCTATATAGAACCTAGTGCATTCCTTACAAGGTATTTTGTAAATGACACAATTATCACCACGAGGACTGCTTATAACTAACAGTTTTCAAACATAATTTTTTCCAACAATAAATTGTTTTCCCACAGTGTTAATGTTTCGTATTTTCATTATTGTGTTGTCCTTCATGTTAAATATAAAAAGTTTTGTTACTGCATTGTATAGGACTCGACTGTACCACCGTAGAGAAGCAAGGAGTTTTATAACAACCCACGGGAAACATATTTTATCTTATAAAACCATGAAGTTATCTGATCACGCCATCTAGGTCCACAGTTACGGGGTTTCTTATTATGATAACTTATCCTTTCTCCAAATCTTTCCTCTTCAGTTGCAGTCTGTTGCATGACATTATTTTCCTGTATTTTACTAGTTATCTAACTCAGTTGAACTGGAACTTTAAATTCTTCTTCCTGGCTGACATAGATGAGAGTTTCAGTCAGGAAACTATGATTCCATTTGGCTGAAAACGATGGAAGTTGTCAGTTACGACATCTTTTTCCCAAGCAGCAGCAGGTGGACCAGCCAGGCAGATCTTCTGCGTTGCTGACACAGATGATGAGCGTCAGCTCCACTTGGCGTCCATTACCTCGCTATCCATCACTGGATCGCACACAGCTTTCGTGATGCATTGAAACGTAGCAAAAAGTAACACAAGTGGGGCGCCTTCTTGAGGACTCTGGCCTCGCTCCAATCTCTGCCATCCTCCACATCTCTCTGTCTGTCTGTCTGTCTCGTTCTCTTTCTTCTCTGTCTGTCTGTCTGTCTGTCTGTCTGTCTGTCTGTCTGTCTGTCTGTCTGTCTGTCTGTCTGTCTGTCTGTCTGTCTGTCTGTCTCTCTCTCTCTCTCTCTCTCTCTCTCTCTCTCTCTCTCTCTCTCTCTCTCTCTCTCTCTCTCTCTCTCTCTCTCTCTCTCTCTCTCTCTCGACGTTAATTTTTACTCCAATAAAAAAAAATTGACCTCATACATAATGAGTAGCTTTATAACTTCATAAGAAAAAAATTAGAGAAAATATATTAATTCAGGAAAACTTGGCTTATTAGGCAAATCGGGCCTTGAATAGTAGGCTGAGAAGTGCGTTCTGGCTACTAGGTACGACATACATACATATATATATATATATATATATATATATATATATATATATATATATATATATATATATATATATATATATATATATATTTAAATTTCCTCACTAAAGCTCTGCAACCACTAAATTCTGCCGCAAATTTAAATATGTAAAATTAATAAACAAAATGTGAATTAAAAGGCGAACGCACCACACCAAACCCTCTCACAACTACACGCCAATTTTTCAAACACAAACTTTCCACTACCATAAACCGCTCTCACAACCACAAACCAATTTCCTCACTACAAACCCTCTCCCAACCTCAAGCCCATCTCCCCAGCTCAAACCCTCACTCACACCACAAGCCTTTGATCAACAAAACCGCTAGCTCCACGAGAGCCATATATAACCTCACTGTAAGCTTACACATGTGTGACACGCCGATGTTTCTATCTCAGGGCTTACCAATTAAAACCCAATAAACCGCAATGTCTCCTTGATATTGGCCAATTAAGTGCTAATTAGATCTGAGTATCGGAAGTAAACCAATAACGCTACAACCTGGTGGGTCAACTAACTGCTATGGCAATAAAGGAGGGCAACAGCGGAACTGGATTGAATTTCAAATTGGATGAAACTAAATGCTACAAACTAATGAATAGTAAATACACTGCAGATTGGAATTTGATCTCTTTGTTTCAGCCGCAACTTCGAATATATATATATATGTATATATATATATATATATATATATATATATATATATATATATATATATATATATATATATATATATATATATATATATATTATTAAATATGACCGAAAAAGAAAGATTAATAATTCTAACACGAATTTTCTCGATCTTTCTTACGTTTCTTTTACTTGAGCGCGTTTCGTAAAACTTATTACATTTTCAAAGACTGCAGTCTTTGCAAAGACGGAGTTTTCCACACTGCAGTCTACACTAAGGAAACAAACATAGGAATGTGCCTGAATGCCAACAGTGACTGCCCGGACAGGTACAAGAGGAGTGTTGATAACGCTTATGTCGACCGTGCTCTCAGCCACAGCTCAGAATGGAAGCAAGTCGATGAAGAACTCTGTAGGGTAAGGCAGGTCCTAGTCAACAACGGCTTCTCCAATAGTTTCGTGGAAGACATCATAAGAAGGAAAGTGAAACGCCATGCAACCTCTGAAGAGACAACTAACACAACACCTATACCCCCTATTAGACTATTTTACAGGAACTTCTTTTCCACAGCCCATAAAACGGAGGAAAGGGTCCTGAAAGATATTGTTAATAGAAACGTTATCCCTACAGACAAAAATCAGAAGATACAATTGACGATCTACTATAAAACCAAGAAAACGGCCAACCTACTCATGAGAAACTCTCCAGACACAAACCAGAACGCTTTAAAAGAGACCAATGTCGTCTATGCCTTCAAATGCCTATTTGGGGACTGTAAGCTTCAAAGAGTTCAGTATAGAGGCAAGACAACAACATCTCTTTCCAGGCGATTAACGATGCATAAGCAACAGGGCTCCATTAAGGAACATATATTCTCTTCTCACAACCAGACCATCACCAGAGAAATCTTAACAAAAAACACGGAAATCATCGATAGATACAGCGATAGTAGGCGGTTTGATATCTGCGAGGCACTACACATTAAGAAGTCGACACCAGCAATCAACAGCCAATTAATGCACAACTACATTCTACCCACTTCAAGACTCCGCACCAATATAGAAGCATCAAGAAATATGTGCCAATAGGCCCTTTGCAGTTACTTCCATTCTTCCCTTTAACTTACAAAATATTATACCCATTGTTTCGTGTTCTGTCTTGTGTTGAAAGTTTGTTTTCACCTCATCCAAAACTGCTGTAACATATCACCTCACCCAAATGCAGATATAAAATCGAAGCTATTTAAACTCTGTTTTTTTATAGTTGTGTGTGTGTAAACAAAATTCTTTGAAAATGTAATAAGTTATTACGAAACGCGTTCAAGTGTCGCCTCAGACTAGAAATAAAAATGAATTTTGGAGAATTGATTTTTCAGTTACCATCAACAGTGAAAAAAAATATAAGAAAAATTGAGAAAATTCGTGTTAGAATTATTAATCTTACTTTTTCGGTCATATTTAATAATAAATGTCTACAGGAAAGACTACTACCAAAATATAGAACACTTTAGAACTTTAGAACACTTTCCTACCAGGAGATTCGAACCTTAGCCAACACTGAAGTAACTGGTACGTCTTTAACCCACTGAACCAAACTCAGACCTTTAAAAGAGATGGTAATTTCGGGGTATTTAAACCCCTCAAAGATCACCACCTCCCAAGGGCAACTAGAGCAAGTGAGGAACGTGAGTGAGGGGTAATAAAGTATTAAAGTCTGTGACCTCAATGTTGTTTGGTGCTATAAGTTCCTCTAAGGTCTACTATGTCTTTTAGTCAAAGTTTTACCCCTCTTCCCGCTCTTGTTTCCCTCCTTCCTCACAATTTGGTACTACCAGGAAATAACTTCATCCAGCTTGACTTACAAATATATTGCCTCCATATATGCTAGCATATCTATGCTTTTTTCCTTCGATCTTTACTTTATCACATATATTTTTTTTTTGAGATGCTATCATTATTTGCATTTAAGATATTTAAACCCTGGATACCTTATGTGCTAGTTTAAAAGGTTGGAAAGTAAATGGGAATATAGTGTTAGGAGAGAAAAGGAAGAGATTAGGCTGTGTCAAGAAAGGGGATTATAAATTGAAAATAGAAGATAGGGGGACGGAGGGGGAGGAAGTGCCCAGAGGCAGATCAAAATATGAGGGGGTGTTATTATGAGTTATATGGAGGAGAGGAAGGGTGGGGGCAAGAGATGTAGGAATGAACGGTACGGGTATCGGGGAGATGGATGACGACATGAGGGAGGGAGGCGTTATGAGGAGCAGAGGATTGCTCCTGAATAAGAGAGAAAGCTTGATGTGGCAACGTCTTAGTGCGAGTATTAATGAGAATATATGTATGTATGAAAGTGTATTTATGTATGTGTGTTTATGAGTGTATGTGGTAGCATGTCGGCGTCTGTAAGTGTCTTTAAGCTTATGAGTTTAAATGACTGTTTTGTGAGTGTGTTATGAGAGCAAATATACGTGTGAGGCTGTGACTAGCGTTTGCTCAGTTCCCTGCGGTGAGTCGTAAGTCAATATCCGAGCATAACTACACCAACTTACTGTCTAATCTCTGAGTAATAACTCTGGATCAACACTCTTCAAAGTTTCCTTCAAGACCGAGAGAAGATGAGACTAATACAATCACCAGATTACGGGGATTTAACCCACCAAGAAAACACCAGGAAATCAGGCTAAATTACGTTCCCAAACACAGAATTTTCAGAGAGTTAAATATTGAGGAGAAACTGTGTGGAGATACTTAGGAAAATTTGTTAATTCGAGTTTTTGAAACGATTTAAGATCCGGGTTTATTAAGTTGTAATTTTCGGGGAAGAAAATTTGTATCTCTGATTTAAATGAAAACACGAATGATATGCAGGTATCATATCATCATATCATATCACCTTTCTCAATACCCAGTGTGTGTCTACACACTCGTAGCATATCTTCTCACCCTCAGTATGTCTCCCCACTCTCTGTATCTCCCTTACCTTCCCCCCATTATAATTTCCTTACCACATAATCCACTCAAGCTCCGGAGCATTTAGTATGATAATCTGCAGGTCCGTCTCTCCGTTCCCCAGCTCCTGACCTTCTCCCTCACGCCTACTCTATTATTATCTACCTTGGCCCTGTGTCTGACTGTGTGTAGGTGCTTGTGTCTGACTGTGTGTAGGTGCTTGTGTCTGACTCTGTGTAGGTGCTTGTGTCTGACTCTGTGTAGGTGTTTGTGTCTGACTGTGTGTAGGTGCTTGTGTCTGATTCTGTGTAGGTGCTTGTGTCTGACTCTGTGTAGGTGCTTGTGTCTGACTGTGTGTAGGTGCTTGTGTCTGATTCTGTGTAGGTGCTTGTGTCTGACTCTGTGTAAGTGCTTGTGTCTGACTCTGTGTAAGTGCTTGTGTATGACTCTGTGTAGGTGTTTGTGTCTGACTGTGTGTAGGTGCTTGTGTCTGACTCTGTGTAGGTGCTTGTGTCTGACTCTGTGTAGGTGCTTGTGTCTGACTCTGTGTAGGTGCTTGTGTCTGACTCTGTGTAGGTGCTTGTGTCTGACTCTGTGTAGGTGCTTGTGTCTGACTCTGTGTAGGTGCTTGTGTCTGATTCTGTGTAGGTGCTTGTGTCTGATTCTGTGTAGGTGCTGATGTCTCACTGTGTGTAGGTGCTTGTGTCTGACTCTGTGTAGGTGCTTGTGTCTGACTCTGTGTAGGTGCTTGTGTCTGACTCTGTGTAGGTGCTTGTGTCTGACTCTGTGTAGGTGCTTGTGTCTGATTCTGTGTAGGTGCTTGTGTCTGACTGTGTGTAGGTGCTTGTGTCTGACTGTGTGTAGGTGCTTGTGTCTGACTCTGTGTAGGTGCTTGTGTCTGACTGTGTGTAGGTGCTTGTGTCTGACTCTGTGTAGGTGCTTGTGTCTGACTCTGTGTAGGTGCTGATGTCTGGCTGTGTCTGCGTATGTGTTTGTGTCGGGCTGTGTCTGCGTATGTGTTTGTTTCTGACGTGTCTGCGTATGTGTTTGTTTCTGACGTGTCTACGGATGTGTTTTTGCCTGACTGGGTATGTACTTGTGTGTGACTCTCTCTGTGTAGGTGCTTGTGTCTCACTGTTTCTGTGCCTTTGTATCTTGTTTCTTACTATGTCTGCGTATTGTTTGGGCCTCACCTTGTGTATGTGCTTGTGTCTGCCCGTGTAAAAGGCTGTGACTTTGTCTCGTGTGTTGTCTTTGTTTCTTTATGTGTCTGTCTCTTGTTATGCTTGTCTATATTGTTGAGTATAGAAGAAATTTATGTGTCTGTGTCCGTCTGCGTTTGTGCAAGCGGTTAAGCCTTAAGTCTATAGTTGCGGGTCTTTCGTCTCTTTTTAGCTTCTGTAACTTTATCATTATATGGGGTGATGTCTGTCTTCATATCTATATCAATATATGGAGAATCATCACCAGCTCTTGTGACCCGTTTCTTTTATATCGGTTTACCTTCAGGACTTGTCAATATCTTGTGTCCCGTCGTTTATACTACTGAAGACGTGAGAACACTTGGTCACAACTACCATTTCATCAACGGTTTGCCACTTGGTGAATACTGTGGGAACGCTTCGTTGTATTTTGTTTACCCATTTATGTGTCCAGGTTGCACCCATGACCTATCGCCCTGTTCCCACTAAGGCAAACAATAATTAAATACCATATCCATGTTCCTGGATATTTAGCATGTTCTGATCATGTCTCCGATGAGTCTACTCTTTGTTCTAGCACTGTTAAAGCACATTATCGTCATACTCGTTCTCGTCGCTACTGTTTTCGTTCTCGTCTCGTCTTGTGTCAAATCTGTGGACCTATGTGACTATTTTTTTAAATTAATTTTGAATCTCGATAGTTCTAACCAGATGGTTCATGCTTTAATACAGGATTCTAAATGCTTCTGTATTGCAGTTGCTGAAGGTTGTTTACAGAGTTAGCAATTATCATAGATGTTGCGATTGTTATTGGTACATCTGATGAGAGACTTGGCATGTTGATGACTGCCCGGACCCTCTCTGTTTCCCTGACCAGCCTTCTCAGACTCTTCCCCTGTTATCAATACAGTCCTAGCGATCAGATTTCGGAACTAAGCCAAATATTTCTCATTTACAACGTCTAGTGAAATAAAAAAAATTAATACATAAGTATAATTTTTTGTACATTTCATTTAAACAAAAGGCAATAAATGCCTTAGAAAATATGATGACAAATAATTATATATATCTATGAATTGAGAACGACACCAGTCACAAAAGCAGACCCGGTTTGATGAGATTACCCACAAAGACGACCCACATTTTCCCTGCTTTTCAGGGCACAATGGGTTAATCACCCCCAATGACATTTTCCTGACGTTGAACATAATCTAATGTGGGCATAATTTTTTGTCGTGCGTTTGAGAAAGATGACGAGTGAAGCATCTAATTACGAAAACAAATAAAAGCGTTGTTTGTCGAGGACCAAATAGGAGGGATGGGGGAAGAGAGGTGAGGGACAGAGGAGGAGGCATGTCGAGGGAGCTAATATCCGGCCGATCGGTGAAGTAGTGGCCAGTGTCCGGACGCTGTCTCGGCCGCTCTCCTTTACACAAAGACAACCCAAATAGGTGTCTGCTATTTTTGATATAGGGGCTGTGCTCTTATTTTGTCTGTCTGTTTCTGTCGTCTGTCTGTCTGTCTGTCTGTCTGTCTGTCTGTCTGTCTGTCTGTCTGTCTGTCTGTCTGTCTGTCTGTCTGTCTGTCTGTCTGTCTGTTGAAGAAAGGATGCCAGACAGTTGCGGTTTTTCTCGCACAGCTCCCCATGGTGAATTATGATTATATGGTGGTTTGGTCGACCCCGATTCCCTTTTTTAACGACGCCTATGAAGTCTGAAACATCCAAAGAGTGCTTATCAACATACATCTCGGCAGTTACTGGCGTCGATTCATAGGTGATTCAACGTCGATAATGGTGATTCTAAGTTAATTCATCGTTACTCGAGCATGTTTTGCCAATTAGGAGAACGGGAGGGATAAAGGAAGAAAGAACAGGAGAGAGAGGATGAGAGTGAGGAAGGGAGACCAGGTGGGAGGGAGAGAGGGAGAATTATAGGGAAGGAGGAAGGGAGATTTGGAGGGAAGGACGGAGGCAGGGAGAATGTTGTATGAGGAGAGGGAGGAGAAAGTCAAACAGATATCTTTTCATCTTTGTCGGAGACAGGGCCGCGGGGACGTTGAGCCCCGAAATCATCGTAAGGTATCCTTTTTAGTTACCAGTAAACTCATTGTCATCATGGCAATACTAAATCCACAACAGATATTAAAATCCTCATCCACAACTGATCTAACCCTATCATCACTGTCTCATCCATATCGAGAATGTATGTTTATTTTTTCGAGGTTGGATGCCAGATGCTTGTGGCTAGCAACATTAAAATTTGTTGATTAATGATGACTTATCAGGAGTGTCATAGATGGTCAGGGTCTGCCCAATGCTCCCCATCTTGAAGGGCGCATTGCAACAGTACCCGCCCTTCACAAAGACTAGATGTGAAATGTTCAGCCCAGAGTCAATGGACCTAAGTATTAGTTTAAATAAAATGTAAAATAAGATATTCACCTTCATTTTATAAGATCTGTCATGAGATCTGAATTCTCATCATCAATGTCAAATCTGTCATTAGAAGACATTTCTTCTGATGACAGATTTGCATTCAGGGCTCATCCATTTGGTTATAAAGTCGGAGAAAAAGCGTGTGTGGGCAGGGAGGAGACGAGGGAAGGGCATGTGTGGGCACGGAGGGAGAAGACGGGGAAAGGACATGTGTGTGGGGAGTGAGGGAAGAGATGGGGAGTGTGTGTGGGAGGACATGTGGAGGGTTTATGGGGGAGGAGAGGATATAGGGAGGCGTGTATGTTGGAGATGTCGAGGGCATGAGGTGGGGAATGCATGTAGTGTGAAGATGTTCACTGTGATCAAAACTGTTACAGTGATATCGGTAGACAGGGAGAGTAAGGGGGAAGATATGGGCATCGAACAGACCCGATACTACCAGGTCCCCCATCTAGCGTGTGTGTGTGTGTGTGTACTCACCTAGTTGTACTTGCGGGGGTTGCACTTTGCCTCTATATTCCCGCTTCTCAACCGTCAATCAACTGGTTAGGTTAGGTTAGGTACAGATTTACAGATTCCTGAGCCTACTGGGTTCTATCATACCTACGTTTGAAACTGTGAATAGAGTCAGACTCCACCACATCGCTTCCTAGTGCATTCCATTTGTTAATTACTCTGACACTGAACAAAATCTTTCTAATGTCTCAAATTTGGGAACTACGTTTGCCCCTGTGCCCCCTTGCTCGTCTTCCACCCATGCTGAAGAGTTTGTTTTTGTCCACCCTGTCAATTCTCCTCAGAATTTTGTAGGTTATTATCATGTCTCCCCTTACTCTTCTGTTTTCCAGGGACGTGAGGTTCAGCTCCTTCAGCCTTTCCTCGTAGCTCATACCAGGACGAGTTCTGGTGGCATACAGCGGAATCTTCTCTTACTTTGTCTAGTGTTTAACTATGTATGAACTCCAGGCTGGAGCTCGATATTTCAGGATTTGTCTGACATAAGTGGAATACAGGGTCCTGAACGATTCCTTACACAAGTTTCTAAAAGCCGTTCTTATTTTGGCTAGTCTAGCATATGTCGCTGATGATATCGTTTTGATGTGGGTCTCTGGAGACATGTTCGGTCTGATATCAACCCCCCAGATCTTTCTCTCTATTTGACTTTTGCAGGATTTCACCTCCCAGATGGTACCTTGTGTTCAGCCTTGTGCTCCCTTAGCCTAATTGCATTACTTTACACTTTCCTGAGTTGAATTTTAGTAGCCATTTTCTGGACCATTCCTCCAGTTTATCCAGGTCATCCTGCAGTCTCTTCAATCTTCATCTGCCTTGATTCTTCTCATATTTTTTGCATCATGAGCAAACATTGAGAGGAAGGAGTCTATACCATCTGGAAAATCGTTTACATATGTTAGAAACAGGATGAGTCCAAGTACAGAGCTCTGTGGGACTCCGCTGGGGACTTCTCGCCAATCTGATGTCTCCGCCCTCACAGTTACTTGCTGTTTCCTGTTGCTTAGATACTCCCTTATCCACGGAAGCACCTTACCTTTTACTACTACTACTGTCTGTTGCTCCAACTTTTGTAACAACCTTTTATGGGGTTCTGTGCATAGTAGGCCAATATATGTCAATCTTAAAAAAGACGAATATCTGGCGAAAATGAACCTCATACTCTCTGATCAAACTAAATTCCAAAGGGTAACGAAGGACACTACAGCCGAATTGAAAGCAAAGGTTAACAAATTGATCGAAACTGTGAACGCCAAGAAATCCGGACTCCTCCTGCCAAAGATTATTGGGGAATATATACCTGGATACGCGTATGGAAATGTCAAGACACACAAGCCTGGAAACCCACTTCGGTCAATCATCAGCCAGATACCCACACCCACGTACAGACTGGCGAAGCGACTCAACGGCTTGCTGACCCTTTATGTCCCTTGCACCTTCAACCTAAAGTCTCCAAAGGAAATTTGGCCTTGCATAGTAGGCCGAGCATGACGTTCTAGCTATATATATATATATATATATATATATATATATATATATATATATATATATATATATATATAAATTTTGCATCAGTTAACGAACCCATGATGGTACCCTGCGCCATAAAGCACTATGTACCCAAACTGTTAGAGTATTTGAAAGCCAAAAAGAATGCCACAAGTTCCGCGTGAATTCATCTCCAGCAGCGACGTAATGCCTGGAAATGGCAGCTGGATGTTCACATAAAAGTAAGAGCACTTGGTCCATTGCTGTTTATGGTTTATTTAGAGAAGCGGCACGGGTTGTTACCGCAAACGGGGACGCTACCGGAGGATAGGACCCTACCGGGGGATACGACCCTGCCGGAGGATACGACCCTGCCGGGGGATACGACCCTGCTGGAGGATACGACCCTGCCGGGAGATACGACCCTGCTAGGGGATACGACCCTGCCGGAGGATACGACCCTGCCGGGGGATACGACCCTGCTGGGGGATACGACCCTGCCGGAGGAAACACACCCAGGCGGGAGATCCAATAACAGTCATGTGCTTGTTGTATTATTGTTGCATAAATTAGTAACAAAATATTGTCGGAGGATGGAAATATCATTGGAGATAGAGAGAGAGACACGTGCAATATCTTCTTGCTCTGACAGGTACACTAGGAATTATACTAACTCGAACAGCGTTAAACAAACAGAGTAGGGTTTTACCTGGCATTGATTGAGTCTGTCTGTCACCATCTGTTCATGTATCAATCAAACTATCTATCTATTTATCAATCTCTCCTTCTCTCTATACATTTATCTGTTCACGTACCTATCAATCTATCCATCGATCTATCTTTCCACATAATTGTTTATCTGTTCATCTATTTATCCCATCTGTTTATTTATCTATCCATCCCTCTGTCTATACATCTATCTCATCTTCTATCCATCTATCTATCCATTCATCTATCAATCCATCTATGCATCGATCTATCTATCGATGAATAGATAGATCGATAGTACAATAAGGACTTTGTCCTCAATAGTGTCCATTTAAAAATTCACAAAGTGGACCACAAGGGTAAACCCATAGCTTTACTATTCAGCTATTAGTGTAAGAGGTTCAGGGCTCAGGAAGGTTGCTTCTTTGGTACCAGCTTTGATTAGCTTCCCAAGTGTGTATTCTGAGATGTCTAAAGGCGTAGAAACTGGATCACTATAAACTTTCTTCATCATAATTCCGTCTCATTTATGGGCATGTTGGTAAACAGATCCTCAACATCCAGAGACGATCTCACGCAACGATGACTGCGACCACTCGTTAAAACTTGAAATCAAAATTCGGAGACTTATGCTTGAAGCAGCATTACAAGTACGGATTTAGCAGAGTGTTGAGTTGCTTACGCGGTCTGTAAGTGGGTGGAGATTCTGGCTGATCATAGAAAAGGGTTTGTGGATCTCGACTATCCTATACGTGTGAACAGGCATGGTAATTTTATTAGCTTTAGGCAATGAAGTCCAGACATTTCGGAAATAACTATTTCCACTGATCTTTTTTGTCTTCGTTTTCAGTTTGGCAGTAGTACCCCCTAGTTATCCTTTGGAATTAAAGTTAGTCAAGGATGAGGTTTATTTTCTTATTTCATTCATTCTTTTCGAAGATGGCGTATATTAGTGATTCATCACCTCTTCTCACAAGCATTTATTTTCTCTCAAGACGGTTCAGAGCAGATTTGATCGTGAAACCTCGGTTTCCTGCAGCTGCGTTACTTGTTCTATTAATATATTTTGATTGTAGTCTTTCATCATACATGTAAATGAATATGACAAAAGTGTTAAAGTAATTATTATTGTATGAATCTTCAGTACAATTCTCCTTTACTTAAGAACAGCTTTAATTCGTCTGTTACTAAGAAATGAGTTTCGTTGAACCTGTCAACCTTTTCATATTTTTCCATTTATTATCGTAATTAAAAAAAATCTTGGATTTGGTTTTGGTAGAATGATGCCAGGTCAATTATAAGACCTTTACCCCATAAAAAAGGTTTAAATCTTTGCACCATGGAAATATAAAAGAATACTTGAAAAAAATTCATCCATGACAACACAGGTATTTCATTTCATCACATATTTGATGAGAGATGAAGTGGTGTGTAGTATGCACGTAATTAGGAAGGCGAGTGTGTTCACGTTGGGGTGGAGGGACCCGGTTCTGTGACCAGAAATTCATTCGCAGAAGAGCCGGCGAGAATGTTTACATATTAAAAAAATGAGGTTGTCACAAGTTTTTTTCTCCAGGGGGCGAGGGAGGGCGTTTATGAAAGTGCATCCCAAACTTCTTGACATGGGAGAAAGAACGTACAGGGAATATCAAACAGACAGACAAATACTTGTTATAGACAGAAAATACAGGGAAGAGTAGGAGACTACACTATAAGTATTATTTTGTGAAATCTGGAAAATAAAGAATTTATTAAATGGAATATTTGATTTGCTTTGCTGGCTCTGAAATTTTTATCATGTTAACATAATTGGTAGTCACGGAAAACTAAAGCTTCTGGTAATTTACGATAGTGGAAACCAGAGGATTCATAAAAAGACGGTGGCTCATGATCTGACTTTTATCATTTTGAATGAATCTCATGAAGAATAGAAAATACATATGAAGAACACTCAATGAACAATTAATTTGTTCTTGATATATACATAACGAAAGAAAAAGGAAATATACATAACGAAAAGGCAAGGAAACATTCATATACAGAACTGTTTATTAAACCTTTGTACATATAACGAGTTACAGATTATATATGAAAGAGGTAACAAACAAATGAAAACAGATAAAGACCTTTAAGGCTCATTTTCATAGCATAGTATTGCTATTTAAGTATTGCATAGAACCACTTTCCTCACTTAAGCAAATAATTCTGATAATTACCAACAAGTTCTTTCAAACTACAAAAGCCTCCAAACTCTTTCTCCTTCTATCTCTGCGTCTATTCCTCAGAGAATGAGATATACCGAGAAGACCGCGCTGGCATGATGACCACGTCGACCTTGAATGGTAAAGCAATCCCATCCTGGGTCATTCTGGGCGCTGTGTCCAATTAATTGAGTCTTTGTTGTGGTGTGTCCGAGTATAGCTGAGTCACGACCTTTCACCCCTGTGTACCTCTGGGCCTCAGTAATGACCTTCCAACTCTCATTTCCAATATACCTGTATCATGACCTTCCACCACTGAGAGCCAATGTACTACTGGCATGACCTTCCACCACTGAGTCTATGTACCACTGGCATGACCTTCCACCACTGAGTGCCACTGTACCACTGTAATGACCTGCCACCACTGAGTGCCACTGTAATGACCTTCTACCACTGAGTGCCACTGTTCCACTGTCATGACTTTTCACCACTGAGTGCCACTGTTCCACTGTCATGACTTTTCACCACTGAGTGCCACTGTTCCACTGTCATGACCTCTCACCACTGAGTGTCACTCTACCACTGTCATGACCTCTCACCACTGAGTGTCACTCTACCACTGTCATGTTAAAGCTAGACAAATCACAAAGACAAAGACAAAGTGTGCTAGACAAAGTATGTGTGTGTGTGTTGTCTCTGAACTGTTCATATTCCTGCCTGTGAAGAAACATTGTAATGCTAGGTAATAGGTGCCTCAGGGTGAAAAAACTCTGCCCATTGTTTGTTGACGGCACCGGGAATCGAACCCCGGACCACTTGATTAAGTGTCTAGCTTGCTGTCCACTCAGCCACCGCGCCATGCGGTATGTGTGTGTGTGTTGTCTCTGAACTGTTCATATTCCTGCCTGTGAAGAAACATTGGCCAACTGGAAATAACATTTGCTTCAGTTTCCGATATGGAAACAACATTAATTTATTGAGAAATTGAGAATGGGATGGGCGCGAGGAATCGAAGAAGGAGAATAAAGATTCTGAGTGAATATGAAGGCATGAATGGAAAGAGATATGATTAAATTATATAATTTATCTCTCTCCTCAATACGAGAGGGAGAGAGAGAGAGAGAGAGAGAGAGAGAGAGAGAGAGAGAGAGAGAGAGAGAGAGAGAGAGAGAGAGAGAGAGAGAGAGAGAGAGAGAGAGAGAGAGAGTGTGTGTGTGTGAGACGTAGGTAAAGTAGGTAGGTTAATGTTCAGGAGTGAGCGAGCCTGGCATGACAGAGACCAGAGAGTGTCCTCTGTACTTTGTCTGGTCTAGGTTAGTACAGATGGAGCCACCGGAGGCTGGCCTGGAGGTAAGAGCATGGCATCCTCGACTAACGTAAAACTGGTAATGGACCTCTCCTGGGGTTCATACCCTGACGTGATGTGGAAGAAGGTCCTGATGTCGTGGTAACCTCTTTCAAAATGTGACGTCAGCGTGTGAAGACAAATACACATACACACACAGGTTTTCACCGACTCATGTTCTGATTTTGGTTTTCTTGCATTTCTTGTACATGGGATCATTCTCTCCCATCCACTTAATTTTTTTTTTAAATTTATCTTGGATCTTGGCCATTTCATTCGCATGAGGCCTAAAGGTGTTTGAACAGCTTCTCATAATCTTTTGCTTCACTATGCTTCTCTCTCTCTCTGAGGTCTGTCTCTCTGTCTTCTCTGAGCTCTCTGCCTCTCTGTCTACTCCCAGCACTGTTTATCTGATTCCTTTCAACTGCATCTGCACGTGTAAAATTGAAAGGCAAGAGCCCCTTGGCGTTTTTGTCCCCCTGGACGATACGGGGGATGGAGCCCTGGCTGTCCAGGTTCGAATCCTTCAGGGGTAAAGAATTTTCTGTTGCATTTTAACTTGCGGACCATTCAAGCTTGACGCATAAATGGTACTCATTTAGATGATGAAGTGTTGTATGGTGATTTGGTGATTTGTATGATTTGTACCCAGCATGATGAAGTGATTTGATAATATATATGTGCCCAAAATGATCACCACGAGCTATCGTGAATTGGGTTAAGGGTCAGAAGACTTCCAATACTTTCGTACAGCCGGTGAGGCCTAGTGGTACAGTACACCTCTATACCAATTGCCATGTACTGGACACGCCAAGGGCGATGGAGCCCTTGCTGGAGCCCGGGTTCGAATCCTTTTGGGGTAAAAAGTTTTCTGAGATATATATATATATATATATATATACACACACTAGCTGTACCCGGCCACGCGTTGCTGTAATTCAGCAATGCATCTGCGTCGCTGAGTCACAGCAACCTTTTACTGTTTTCCAGTCCTCCTCACCATTCCCCCTCTTCCCCGGTCGCTCATCCTCCTAACCATTTCTCATTTCCCCGTCCCCTCGTCCTCCCAACCATTCCCCACTCTCCCGTCCCGTCGTTCTCCCACACCATTCCCCACTCCACTATCCCCTCGTCCTCCCCATCATCTCTCACTTCCCCGTCCCATCGTCCTCTCCACCATTACCCCCTTCCCTGTCCGGTCGTCCTCCCCACAATCCCTCACTCCTGTCCCCTCGTCCTCCCATCCATTCCTCACTCCCTCGTCCGATGCATTCCCAAACGATCTGATGTTCACATCACAAAATTGGGAACATCATATGATCTGATATTCCCATAACTGAAACATAAGAAAAACAGTTAAAATAACGAAATGAAAAACAGCGAAAAAATAAAAAAAATAAACTGTATCCACGAAATGAACGGTGTCACGGCCACTATGGATCGCAACCGGGTTCTTTGATGGTAGAACCAAAATGATATTATCCGACCCCAAGTCGGTAGTACGCTTTCAAGAAAGTGGCTATGTAGTGCACAAAAAAAGGAGGGATGAACAAAACACTGTTCCTTTCGCCAATGTATTAAATACCTTTCCACCACCGTTAAGTATATATATGTACACCGTCACCATATATAATATATAAAGAACAGATAGGCTATTTCTACACCTATGTACAATCCTTTCGGTCAGAATATCAAACGTGCTCACGTGTAGAGTTCATCAATCCCCAGTATTTCTTAACTGTCCAGTAGCGTCTCCAACCTTACTGGGAAGAACACCGGCGAGTTCACCTATACGTGGGCCAGCCCACTGACAGTGTCAGGAGGTGCCTGTACCCCCACGACCGCTCTCCAGCTACTCGCTGGCAGAGTACTTCAGCCACACGCTGAGCGGGGTCACAATCCAATACAGGGGTAGCGATCCCCTGGCAGCAGTCTCTAGCGACCAGCTAGCATCACTACTCAACAGGCATCTCCCTGTCGTCAGTCTCTTTCCTAAGCCAGTCCCAAAGATACGCCGATCCTTTCAACACTAAAGCACTTGCAGCTACCACACTGCTTCATCGGCGGCGGCTTACTTGGTCGTTTCCAAGACCATGTAGGGAGACTCTGGACTGCCCAAGATGAACTGCCCTCTCCAGCACCGCTGCCCCCAGACATCACCTCTGCGGACACAAAACGTCATCAATGACCTAGCGGTACTGGGGGAATTAGGAAATACCGCTGACCTACTGGGGAGTTGACATTGTGCTCTGTAACACACACTAGGTGGCGCTGGTCTTGATGCGTCACCTCACCAGAGGTCACTCACAACGACCCTTCTGGCTGACCAAGGCAGGAATCTTTAGCCATTTGCATGATTTATATAGCGACTACCAGATGGCATTGTCCATATTACGTACGATTCCCGTGGAGTTCGGGTTCGGACTCGTGAATGGTGCTGGAACACCACCACATTTTTTTCATGTGATTTTACATGTGAGGGAAATCTTCGACACCCCTTTACCGATTGCTTTGAAATTTTCACACATCGCTGCATATGAATAGGAGCGTGTTTTTATATACCTAATATATAGATGCCACACCTGTGTCAGGTAAAAACATACATTTTTGGAAAATAGCGCCCTCTGTTGTACATAATAGCAACATGCATGCTACACTAAATAAGTCACGAATTTCATTTCAATGTTTCCGATTGCATTGATAAATTTTATTTTCATAGATTTCGATTTATTTTATTTTTTACTGAATTATTTTATGT